>NC_064640.1:75923062-76213273 GCF_023864345.2 Schistocerca serialis cubense
TCCGGTTCGCGTGCTGTCTGGAGAGACCTCTTATGGTGTGTAGCACGTCCCTCCAGTTGTATGCGGCCATTCTAAGTGGACAAGACTGTATATATATTCCAAGTACTTTATGGCTTTCTGCTATTTTATACCACTGGCTGTCTGGTTTGAGTCGTTGATTCCCTATCGGCAGTAGCACTGTTTTTCTGGGGTTGGTTTGGGCGCCTGACGCTTTTTGGAATGTGTTCATGATGGTTTCTACTCTCCCAATAAAGATGCCTAGGTCGTCAGCGTAGGCTATACATGCTATTGCTTTGTCTCCTACGGAGAATCCTCTGATGTCATTTGTGAGTTTCCGCAGCAGCGGGTCCAGTGCTATAGCGAATAGAGCCATTGACAATGGACAGCCTTGCCTCACGGATCTGTCCAGTTTTATCAGTTTTGTTTTCCAACTATTGATTATTACTGTCGATCTCGCAGTACTTAGTATCTTCTGGATGATTGTGATGAATTTTTGCCCAAACCCGAGTCTGTTTAGTGTCTCTACGACATATTTGTGGTCGATCCTGTCGAAGGCTTTGTTGAAGTCCACCGAAATTATGGCACCTGCGCTTCTGGTGGTGGCAGCCTGTGCTATTATGTCCCTGTAAGTGCATGTGGCGTCAAATATATTTTTCCCTGGTACCGCAGATGTTTGCCACGGACTGATGACTTTCCTCATCTCCGATTTCAGGTTGTTTGCGATGCATTTCGCTATCATTTTATAGTCGGCGTTGAGGAGCGTAATCGGATGAAACTCTTCAATGCGGCGGGCGGCTCTCTTCTTAGGGATGAGGGTTATGGTCCCTTCGGTCAGTCCAGGTGGAATTTCCGCCCCATCGAGTATCTCGTTCACCATCTCCGTGAATTGCCCTCCTAGTACGTCCCAATATGCGAGGTAGAACTCGAGCGGGATGCCGTCGGCGCCGGGTGCTCTTCTTCTGGCGCTGGTCCTCATCGTTTCTTTGATGTCATCCACGTCGACATTTTCTGTCAGCAACGCCCTGTCTACGTCTGTGAGCACGTTCCTAGTCTGCTGGAGGATTTCAGCAGTTGGCGCGTCGTCTGTCGCTTCTCGACGGAACATGTCCCGGAAATAGTCCTCGATGTGTTTTGTTAACTCCGTTTTCGTCGTGAGCATCTTTCCCTGTTTGTCCTGAAGCTCACTTACGCACTTTCCTGCGGCTCTCTCCCTTTCCCTATTTAGGTGGTGCATGGTGAGTGGCTCTTCATCCACCGCGCCATATGTTTTGCTTCTGCTGAGGACGCCTCTTATTTGCTGTTTCTTTATTTGAAGGAGTTTTGCCTCGATTCTCCTTACTCGCGGCAGGTATTGCTGGTCGTCTGCTGGTGCGTCGAGTGCGTCTTTCAGGCACTGCTGGTAGAACTCGGCCGTGGTTCACCTCCAGAATGACTTTTCCGCGGTGTATCTTATCAACAGGATGCGCATTGTCGGCTTCGCTCGTGCCAGCCACCACTCGGTGGTGCTGCTGTAGCGTGCGCGCTGTGCCAGGCATTCTTGCCACGTTTCCACTATTTGCTTGCGCAGTTCCGCGTCCTGCAAGTGTTCCGTATTTAGCTTCCACGTGCTTCTTGTGCCGACGTTCTTTTCTTTTTGGAGATACAGGCTGCATTCGTAGCTCCAGTGGTCCGAAAAGATGACAGGTCAGACTTCGACGTGTGCTACATTTTTAGTTGCTGCTCTGCTGACATATATACGGTCCAGTCTCCTTTTCCCATTTCTGTGGTGGTATGTAAATTCAGTGTGTGTTGGATGGAGAAGGCGCCACGAATCTACTTTCAGTCGTCGGATAAGTTCTTGCAGTTCTGGGCACATGTTTGCTACGGGTATTTGGTCTTCAGCTGCGGCGACACAGTTAAAATCTCCTCCAATGATGATGTTGTTATTGTTCTGCATCAGCAGTTCGGCTACTTCTTCATTATAGAAGGTGCTTCTTGCTTGCTTGTTGTCTGTGCCAGAAGGTGCGTATATGTTGATAAAGAGCGTCTTTTCTATGTTTAGCGCTATCCCTCGGCCGCTTGACAACGTTTTAGTCCCGCCAAAGTCGATCCCGTTCCGTACCATAATTGCCGTACCGCATTGGGATTCTGGGTCTATATTTCTGATTTCCGCATATCCTGGTATCTGGTTTATTTTAGTCGTAACCACTTCTTGCAGTAGTGCAACGTCCGTTCTTCTATGGCGTAGGAAGTCCGCGAGGGCTCGAATTTTTAAAGGTGAGCTCATTTTATTTATGTTAACTGTGACAACTTTATAGATCGTATTTGCCTGCCTGTTCATTTAGTTTATCAGTCGGTGCTGTAGTCTGTGTCCCTGTGGACATCTCTCTGGCTGTTTTCTCTTCGGTCCTGTGACGAGTTGGAGCTGCGTCTTTTCTTGTTTTTCTTTGCGGGTTTGTTTACCATTTTCGTCGTTTGTGTCTGTTCGTCGTCTGTATTTTGCTGTTTTTTCGGTTTGTCACTGCTTCCCCTGGTGGAGGACTTTGCGGTGACATCGTCGTTTTCGTTGAGCTTTAAAACCTTTCTCAGGTGGTTACCCTTCTCCTTTACCCACTGCTCGCGCGTCTGCTCCACCGTTGGGACGGCGCTCCCGCCCGCGGGCGTCGTCGCGTCGATTTGCATATTTTCGGTGGCCTGCTCTTCTCGTAGTTCCTCCTGCACCTGTTGTGGCGCGCGCCCGGTCATCGGCTGACCTTGCTGCTCCGCCTCGTCCGAGGTGGCGTCGCTAATTTGCCTTTTATCTGCGTTTCCTGCCGGCTGGCCCGTAACGGGGGCAGGGACAGGTTCACCCTCGCCCGAGGGGGGGGGGGGGGGGGCCGCGCGGCCGCCGCCGTTCTCTCCGCCCCAGCTGGGCTGCCGCTGCCCGCGTTCTCCTGCGGCTGTGTCTGCTGTGGCGCGTCCGCGTCCCTAATCGGGGGAAATTCGGCAGCGAGATTCTGTGCTCTCCCAGCGTACGTATCTTCTCGGGGCAGCTGTAGTGGTCTTTTTCGCGGGCATTCATTTCTCATATGTCCTGTAGCGTGACAGATGGAGCAGGTCTGCGGCTGTCCGGTATACGAAACGAAACCCCTGTGCCGACAAACGTTAATGAAAGACGGGATATGTTTTCTGAGGTCCATTTTTACCGTTCGGACGCCCGAGTCCACCTGTATTCGGTAAGCACTCCCCCATTTTTCTCTTGTTAGTCCAAAAACATTCCCATAAAGCCTACAGCTCTTAATGATTTCCTCGTCCGGTACTTCAAACCGTAAATTGTAGATTTTGACGTTACGGATCCCGTAGCGAGAAGGCTGCATCTGAACGTTGCTCAGTGACCCATCTCTGTGTTTAAATTTCCAAGTTCCCCCATTTGTATTCTCGGGACCTTTGCCTTTCGCGGGCAAGTGCTCTACCACCTGAGCTACCCAAGCACGACTCACGCCGCGTCCTCAAAGCTTTACTTCTGCCAGTACCTCGTCTCCTACCTTCCAAACTTTACAGAAGCCCTCCTGCGAAACTTGCAGTACTAGCACTCCTGAAAGAAAGGATATTGCGGAGACGTGGCTTAGCTACAGCCTGGGGGATGTTTCCAGAATGAGATTTTCATCCTGCAGCGGAGTGTGCGCTGATATGAAACTTCCTGGCAGATTAAAACTGTGTGCTGGACCGAGACTCGAATTCGGGACCTTTGCCCTTCGCGGGCAAAAGCTCTACCACCTGAGCTACCCAAGCACGACTCACGTCCCGTTCTCACAGCATTACTTCTGCCAGTACCTCGTCTCCTACCTTCCAAGGTCCGCAAGCAAGCGCACGTCTGTGTCCACGTAATACCGGGCGTACTCTCCTAAAGTTGAAAAATTGAATTCCCGCCAGACATTCATGGCATGCGGCCGAAGTGGCCGCGCGGTTAAAGGCGCTGCAGTCTGGAACCGCAAGACCGCTACGGTCGCAGGTTCGAATCCTGCCTCGGGCATGGATGTTTGTGATGTCCTTAGGTTAGTTAGGTTTAACTAGTTCTAAGTTCTAGGGGACTAATGACCTCAGCAGTTGAGTCCCATAGTGTTCAGAGCCATTTGAACCATTCATGGCATGTTCATACTCTTCATGCATTATGGCATCGGCTGTAAGGTCTCTGGAGAATGCGGTTATGTTGGGTAGCCTGGTTTCATTGAGTTTCGCCATACTATCCACATACTCATATGGGAAAACCCCCTTCCTATCACAAGTTGAAACTTTTACTGTTGAGGAAATGCAGCTTTTAGAAGTGACAGATAGTTCCAGCAGAGACAGATGTTTGCATGCGTTAAGTAATGCATCTCGATGCAAAGCATTTATTTGGAGGGCTGTAGTTTTCCTTTTCATATGTTCAAGCATTAATGCTCGCTTCCATTCTACATGTAGGAGGCTATGGGGGCAGTCCTCGGCTGTATGCTTACAGGTAACATGGCTGTTAAACTCCTCCCGGTCAGACACCAATAGCTCTTCGATAGAACACATTCTGCACAGCCACGAGGATGGGGATGGGCAGCTGCTCTGGTATATATCGCGTATATGAATATGCTTCCACTGAAGCGAATTGACATCAACTGCCCACCTCTTCCATTTTGGGAGAGTGAATGCTTCATGTTGAATATCTTGGCAGTTTGCACATGCGCATAAGCATGTGTTGGTTACGACATGCGTCTTGGCTCCATCCCTCTGCATTGTCACAATCTGCTGAACTGAATTCTTCTGCTTCTTTCTCCTACACTCTTCCATTATCATGCTCTTCCATACCTCATGTAGTGAACTGTGGTTACAGTCCTCCTTCGAATGTGTACATTTTAATGCGGCTATTGAAAGCTGCTCTATCCTTCACATCCAAATCGATGATCGAACACATTACGATGGTTCCACAACAACAGCTCAGCAAATACTGAATGTGTGCCACCAATTGTGGTCACATGAGTGAAAATAAAATTCCCTCCAAAATTCGAAATTCCCGCTAGGGTGGCGTGGCACTTTCCCGCCAAAAGCCGCTATCTTGGGTAACGGTACTCGCATCATCAGCTGACGCTACGTGACGTGACGTACTCGTGTCATCAGCTGACGTCACGGCAGCCATCATGGGTGACGTTACTGGGGCCGCACTGCCCTAGTTATACTACTGCTTCTGTCTCGGAGAAGTGGGCCAGTATAGCATTCAAGGTGGATTTACGAAACCACTCCGTGATTGACGCGCTCCGCGTTATCACGCCAAGTTCCCCCCCCCCCCCCCCCCCCTCGAAAGATAATGAAGACTTGTCTCTTCAGTGCCAGAATCAACGGAGAACTAACTGTTTTTTAGAATATACGCTCACTTGAGGCTTGCGACGGCTCCTATTTTTTTTATTGTTATTTTGAAACCTGTATTACAGGCAGGCCTGCAGCAGCATACGACGCCGCTCTTTGGCCGCAGAGAAACACAAATATACAAATGAAGACATTTAGAGAAAAAACATGGTGGACAAATAAACGGAGAAAAACACTTTTTAAAATACAAGGTGCCGTTGACGGGCGTAGAGTCCAAGATAAAATTGTTCACACACTTGGACACAGACAGAGACGAAAATTGTCACACGTGAACGTTGACGGCTCCTAATTATCTCCAGCACATACGCCTTTCTGTCCCCTCTCTTCGTCTGCCAGCAAATCATCTACAAGAAAGAATATGGACCATATTACACATACAACGAAATTTACTTATACGTAGTATATATATACAGGGTGGTGACTGGGCCAAATATCTGACGAAATAAGCGTCAAACGAAAAAACTACAAAGACCGAAACTTGTCTAGCTTGAACGGGGAAACCAGATGACGCTAGGTTGGCCCGCTAGATGGCGTTGCCATTGGTCCATCGGATATCAACTGCGTTTTTTTTAAATAGGCACCACCATTTTTTATTACATATTTGTGTAGTATGTAAAGAAATATGAATGTTTTACTTGGACCACTTTTTTCGTTTTGTGAGAGATGGCGCTGTAATAGTCACAAACATATGACTCACAATTTTAGGCGAACAGTTGGTAACAGGTAGGTTCAAATGGTTCAAATGGCTCTGAGCACTATGGGACTCAACTGCTGTGGTCATAAGTCCCCTAGAACTTAGAACTACTTAAACCTAACTAACCTAAGGACATCGCACACATCCATGCCCGAGGCAGGATTCGAACCTGCAACCGTAGCGGTCGTGCGGTTGCAGACTGTAGCGCCTTTAACCGCTCGGCCACTCCGGCCGGCTAACAGGTAGGTTTTTTAAATTAGAATACAGAATGTAGGTACGTTTGAACATTTTATTTCGGTTGTTCCATTGTGATACATGTACCTTTATGAACTTATCATTTCTGAGAATGCATGCTGTTACAGCGTGATTACCTGTAAATACCACATTAATGCAATAAATGCTCAAAATGATGTCCTCAATGCATTTGGCAATACGTGTAACGACATTCCTCTCAACAGCGAGTAGTTCGCCTTCCGTAATGTTCGCACATACATTGACAATGCGCTGACGCATGTTGTCAGGCGTTGTCGGTGGATCACGATAGCAAATATCCTTCAACTTTCCCCACAGAAAGAAATCCGGGGACTTCGGATCCGGTGAATGTGCGGCCATGGTATGGTGCTTCGACAATCAATCCACCTGTCATGAAATATGCTATTCAATACCGCTTCAACCGCGTGCGAGCTATGTGCCAGACATCAAACATGTTGGAAGTACATCACCATTCTGTCATGCAGTGAAACATCTTGTAGTAACATCGGTAGATCATTATGTAGGATATCAGCATACATTGCACCATTCAGATTGCCATCGATAAAATGGGGGCCAATTATCCTTCCTCCCATAATGCCGCACCATACATTAACCTGCCAAGGTCGCTGATGTACCACTTGTCGCAGCGCAGCCATAATGGATTTTCTGTGGCCCAATAGTGCATATTATGCTGGTTTACGTTACCGCAGTTGGTGAATGATGCTTCGTTGCTAAATAGAACGCGTGCAAACAATCTGTCATCGTCCCGTATTCTCGCGCAATTTGTCTGCTACTGATGTGCGGATTAGCCGCGACAGCATCTAAAACACCTACTTGGGCTTCATCATTTGTTGCAGGTCATGGCTGACATTTCACATGTGGCTGAACACTTCCTGTTTCCTTAAATAACGTAACTATCCGGCGAACGGTCCGGACACTTGGATGATGTCGTCCAGGATACCGAGCAGCATACATAGCACACGCGCGTTGGGCATTTTGATCACAATAGCCATACATCAACACGATATCGACCTTTACCGCAATTGGTAAACGATCCGTTTTAACACGGGTAATGTATCACGAAGCAAATACTGTCCACACTGGCGGAATGTTATGTGAAACCACGTACTTATACATTTGTGACTATTACATCGCCATCTATCACAAAGCGAAAAAAGTGGTCCAACTAAAACATTCATATTTCTTTACATACTACACGAATATATAATAAAAATGGGGGTTCTTATTAAAAAAAAAACGCAGTTGATATCCATTTGATCTTTAGCAGCGCCATCTAGCGGGCCAACCATAGCGCCATCTGGTTTCCTCCTTCAAGCTAGACGAGTTTCGTTCTTTGTAGTTTTTTCGTTTGATGCTTATTTCGTGAGTGTCCCGGTCACTATCAATGGACCACCCTATCTATCTATCTATCTATCTCTCTCTCTCTCTCTATATATATATATATATATATATAATGTTTGGGGAGGAAAGTTCAATATTTTAAACAGGGATAATATAAGTAATTCTGAACAAATAATGTTACATGAACATAGGTCCGCAAATGCTTTGTTAGGGAGGTATGGGTATTGAAAAGAACTTTAATTCTGGAAAACTGACGTGCACAACGTGAACCTATACCCAATACAACTGGATCGTAACGTGATTTTTTTGCAAAAATGCACGAGTACATGCCATGCTTATGCCATGTAACCTACCACGTATTATGGTCATGTGACGTGCATAGTACATAGTAAAATCACCCCCTGTTTGTGCAATTGTGCCGTGTAAGCCGCATTGTGTAGTGTACTGGCGACGGATCGGTTAGCTGTGTAGTGTATGAATTCCACACGTCCACAGTTAATGAGGAATACACAGATATGGTGTATGTTTACGGCTTCTGCGATGGTAGTGCTACCACTGCAGGCACTTTGCGATTGACGATTACCCAATCTCAGGGTGTTTGCCAAAGTGCTTATCACTTTGCGTGCTACAGGCTCTCTTCCAAAGACATTTTTCATACAGTACAGTACAAGCATACGAAGAATGTCCCTGTGTATGAATGTCTCACAAACATGTGTATGGGAAACATTACACGCAGAAAACCTGTATCCATTTCACGTACAGTGTGCCCAAAATCTCCACATTGACGACAATGCTCAACGACTTCAATTCTGTCGATGGATAATTGAGAATAGTCATTTGCTTCCATACATACTATTCTCTGACAAAGCCCAGTTTTCACGACATAGAATAAACAACACACGCAATAGTCATCAATGGTCACAGGAAAAGACACACGCTTCAGAGGATAGCATTTTCCAAGTTCGTTTTGCCTTAATGTTCGGTGTGGCATGATCGGTAATCTTTTGGTAGGTCCACATATTATTAATCAGCGATTGATGGGAGAGAGGTACCTGCATTTTTTGGAAAATTCATTTGTGGAACTATTGGAAGATGTTCCTTTAGCCAAGTGAACTGCGTCGGTGCCCTTCCACACGTTATCTTACATGTGAGGGACCATCTCAACCGCACCTACCCTAATTGCTGGATTGGCCATGGCGGTGCTGATAACTGGCCACCAAGACCACCTGACCTGAGATCTTTAGATTTCTGTTTATGGGGCTGGATGACAACAGAGGTGCACGAAGTGAAGGTAAATACAAAAGATGAACTGCTTCATCGCATCGTGGATGATGCTGAACTGATGAGGAACCAATCACAGGCAACTGAGCAAGCAACACAACATGTTATCGCTAGAGCACAAAAGTGCATTGACGTTCATGGTGAGATATTCGAACATGTTTTGTGAATGGTACAACATCTGAATGATAAGTGTGTAAGGTGTCCGGATTTTACGAATCTTACATGAGTGTGATACAGTATGAGATCCTCAGGAAAAATAATTATATTATATCAACAAAAGGCAGTTACAACAATCTCATGTACTGAAAACTAACAAAACAATATCTACCAATATATGGACGGGAGCATGTATAAACAAGTTAAAGTGAAACGCAATTTGGAGACGAACCGAACAGTTGCTTAATGGCATCGGAAAAGCTAAGTTTGCACATAGTAGTACACTCACTGTGTAGATACAAAAGTGCGGACGCTGACAAATGGCGACGTCTGCCAGGATTCGTATTTACAGCATCCTGGTAGATTGAGGGTTTGCTTATGATAGGTACAAAACACGTAATCCACCGGCCGTGCGGTTCTAGGCGCTACAGTCTGGAACCGAGCGACCGCTACGGTCGCAGGTTCGAATCCTGCCTCGGGCATGGATGTGTGCGATGTCCTTAGGTTAGTTAGGTTTAATTAGTTCTAAGTTCTAGGCGACTGATGACCTCAGAAGTTAAGTCGCATAGTGCTCAGAGCCATAGTCCACCCAAACAATAAGCTGACGCAAATTGGAGAAAAAAAATGTAAATGTAAATTTGACTTAACTGTGTAGTAAGTGTAGATAGAATTGTAGTCATGTATTTCTTATTTTCTGTCGCAACACGTCGTTGAATTGCGTTGTGTTGAGTTCTGACTCAACTCTAGTAAACAAAAGGCTAAATAAAAGACGAGGAAACGGGTTCAGATATTGAATATAGGACCGTGGATGATATTTTGGGGTAGAATCAAGTCTTATGATCAGATATTAACGCGCAGTCAGGTTCGGAAAATTCGCTTACAGCAACGCTTAGTGGAATGCTAAAAAATGGCAGAAAATAATCGATTAAGTCAAAGAGAAGTCATGGAAGATCTTGATAGGATCGAAGGTAGATCAGCGTGAACAACACGAGACAGAACACGTAGAAATACCGAATGAGACCGAAAATGCAACAGATGATGTTCAATATGGTCCAAAGAATGGACACGAGAACGGCGTTACTGATGAATCAGACGCGGAGTCTGCAGATAGTGATTTTCAGCAAATTGAGCCAAACTTAATCATATTGAATGAGGCAGGCTTACAATTGCATGAAAGAACGAGTGTTACTGCTCCAACATTATGTTCGGAAGTGAAGCAAACGGTTCACGAAAAACGAGATAGGGAACTGTTGCACCAGATAGCAACTGGCGAAAATGGTGTAGATGAAAACGCCAACATATGTGGAATGTTGCAGCGTTTATTACAACAACCTCAGGAATTAGGAGGGCACATAACACAAGGGCAAAAAGAATTAGAAGGGCGCATAACACAAGGGCAAAAAGAATTAAATAAGGCTGAAAGAAACTAACCGCCCTGATAGCTGAAAGGTCAGCGTGACGGACTGCCGTCCACAGCGGTCCGGGTTCGATTCCCGGCTGGGTCGGGGATGTTCTCCGCTCAGAGACTGGGTGTTGTGTTGTCTTCATCATCATTTCATCCCCATCCGGCGAGCAAGTCGCCCAATGTGGCGTCGAATGTAATAAGACCTGCACCAAGGCTGCCGGACCTGCCCCGTAAGGGGCCTCCCGGCCAATGACGCCATACGCTCATTTCATTTCCACAGGGAAATGCAAAAAACGCGTGATAATATTCAATGCCAATTAGATCAAATACGAACTGAAGCTAAGGAAGAGCAAATCACGCTTCAAACGCTCGTTACCGGGCACAAACTATTGAGAACAGACATTGACACTGTCCAAACAGACATGGTTACGTTGCGTCAAGTTACGCAACAGAGTGTCAAAAAGGTTAAACAACAGCTCAAAGCTTTTGCCATCAAAGGGACGACGAAAGCGAAGCATGTTATTGTTGAGACGACGTCTCACAAAATAACGACAAAAGAAGCATTAAAGGAATTTGATGCTCATATTTTAAAAATACAGGAGAAAAACGAACACCAATTTCAACGGTTGTCTTACGTACAATCGAAAGTCGTGCTGATGTAGAAAGCGTTAGTGAGGAGTCGCAGACGACGACAGAATCCGCTTTAGTGTCGGTAAATACTACTGTGAAGACTGCAAAATCAACAGTTGCCGATAATACGACAGAAAGGGTACGCGATATTATGTGTGACGCAAGACGGAAAGGCACATGTGGATACCAGTCCGAAACCGCAAACCGCGAACGGGAAATTACTCCAAACCAGCGTATGCCAGAACATCACGATAACCGTAGGGAACAGTATGGATTGCGACCACTTGTTCAAGAAAGAATAACTGGTCAATCGGGAATACAAGAGGGTGGTTTGCAACAAAGTTCAGTACGTCAAGCACAAAGCATGACATTTGCTGATCAAACTATAGAGACGCGTTACACAACGCCACAACCTGTACGACGAATACCGACGGCGTCTAACGAGACAGAATTGCTTACACGTCAAGATACAGAGCCAATAGCGGGCGTTACGCACGCATATTGCGCAGTGAGACCTGCAAGTGATTCGCGGCACAAATGGCACAGAATGAATCAAGTTACACACGTTTGCGTAGATCTGACGTAAGCCAAGGACAGAATTCCAGTCTTCAGAACGCAGAAGGTAAATCACAAAGAGAAGCGAGAGGTTTTGATGATAACCACTTTCTTAGAGTGCGGAAATACCTGCACTATAAGGAAATGCACATATTCTCCATCCCTGCACATTTATTGACCATATTAATGTAGAAATACCGACACACTGGCCATTGAAACATAAGTTAGATTCATTTGCGCACATATGGAGGGAAGTGTTGCTGAAACTATGCAGAAGGTAGCAGAAACTCGCGATTCGTATGATTTGTTTAAAGCTGCCTTTATAGCAAGATATTGGTCACCTGAGGCTCAGATGAGAATAAAATATGGATTATTACAAAATGTCTCATTTGAAAATTCGAGTGAGAAAACAGCAGTCAAATTCTTTGAGAACATGACTAAAAGGAACCAATACCTAGATAACTCATATAGTGACGGAGAATTGATTCAAACATGCAAAATGATACTGCCAATGATGTATCAACAAACCTTGATAGGACGTGGGACCGATAATGCAGAAACATTCAAAGGTGTTTTGAGAGGAGTAGAATTCATGTATGAAAGCGAGGCTCAAAGACATCGCGATTCAGGACAGAATAATTTTGAAAGAACGTGTAACAGTAAGGAAAATAACAATAATGTAGCGATGGTAGGCCGGTATTGGGATTGAATTCTGGACGAAATGGGAATAATTGCGGAAATGGGAGTAGTGGAAACACTAGACCACAGCGTAATGGATATGGTTTTATTAGTGGTTGGAACAGGCGGAATATAGACGAACTCAGGAACAGAAATTGGACAACTCGGGATAACCGACAGAATGGTTTTAATCCGCAATGGCCAGGTCCATAGAGAGAAAGAAGGTGGTGAGTTAGTGCGAGAACGCAGCCACAAGGAAATACTTCGGGCTATTACCGGAGAAACGAACCAGAGATGGAGGTAGGATTACGACCACCAATTCCTGGGAAGCGTGAGGCTTGACTGACGTTAGGTATTGCAGGAGTTCAAGCACATAACACACTTTCTGCAGAAACGAATGACAAGGCGACCGCAGGTTAAGGTGTTGTAACGTCGCGAGTCAAACCGGAACAGCGTTTTATTGCAGTGAGCTACCTTGCAGTACGGGCTCGTAGCTTTTGAGTCGGTGGCGGTGACAGCCGCTTGCATCTCGGCGTGATTCACTCGCACCTGTCAGTAGCACGACCTGTGTGAGTTCCAGCGACAGAATATTCAAGCCCTCAAGATTCTAAATAAACTATATTAAATCTTTCTCAATTTCGAAAAAACTGTATATTTAGCCTTTTGTTATTAAAAATAAGCTGGTTGCAAAGTCTCAGCTTTCTGGCTGGGATACTTTCAAAGTTAGAGAAAGTTAACAAAAATACCGAAAACCGACTCTTATAAGATTAAAGTCAGTTCGGATGCATAACAGTTTATCCTTTGCTATCAGTTGGAGTCATTACTGAAGTTTACAAAATGTTAGGACAGTATGTTTGAATTTTTATACATAAATAACGTTCACTATTTTTTGTTTTCATAATAGAGAATTCAGTAAGAGCTAATATTCATTTAATAACTGTTTGTTTTGTTGTGTAAATAAATGAGAGTAAATGAGAGTGTGTATGCAGGACATACGTAAAGATTCATACTATCTCCTGTTAAACATTATGTAACTTGGTTATGGGAAGGCGTGCAACAAGCTGTTGCAACGAAAGCTGTAATTCCCCTTACTTGCTGATGACGTATGTCGAAGTGTGCTTGTTTTCGTAAGAAGGCAGCCAGAATAGTTATTTGTAGAGTAATGTCTTTCTAAAGTAATTTCAAGATTAGTTTTCGTTTGGTTTGGTTTGGTTGAACATTTTATTAATATATGCAGCATAAAATGACGTAAATGCATCTGTAAATGTTGATTGGAGTAAAACAGTTTAGGCGCGAATACGATCTTGGAATATTGATCTGATTGACTGTTCATTTGATCAACCAATCAGAGTGAAGTCTTTCCCGTGCTCTATAAAGGAGTATACGCGATGTGAGCAACGGAATTGAGGCAGTCGTAGTCTTACTGTCGGACGCGCAGGTCGTGTTGAATGTGTCCGAAAAAAGTTGTATGTAAAATGAAGAGGGTACTGTTATTTTGCGTTCGGTTTATATCGCCGTGCAAGCAGATGCATTTACGGACAGATTGTGAAAATTTGAGCTTTGTGAAGGAATTAGTTGGTGAGATAAACGCATGTGAACTCTCGGACTTTGTGAAGAATTCCACGTGGCATATTTCGTAATCGTTTACGGAATAGTTGCCGAGCAA
The DNA here is from genome assembly GCF_023864345.2 of Schistocerca serialis cubense. Taxonomy (NCBI): domain Eukaryota; kingdom Metazoa; phylum Arthropoda; class Insecta; order Orthoptera; family Acrididae; genus Schistocerca; species Schistocerca serialis. Next base: position 75,937,091 of record NC_064640.1, read on the forward strand.
CTTCTTTCAAAGAAATCCACTGAAAAGGACCGAATGTAAAACTCATGTTGTAGCTGAGTATAAACTGTGAGTCTAAGGCGCTGCAGTCATGGACTGTGTGGCTGGTCCCGGCGGATGTTCGAGTCCTCCCTCGGGCATGGGTGTGTGTGTGTGTTTGTCCTTAGGATAATTTAGGTTAAGTAGTGTGTAAGCTTAGGGACTGATGACCTTAACTGTTAAGTCCCATAAGATTTCACACACATTGGAACATAAACTGTGAAAATCGCGTAACCGTTAGAGTTGACCTTTGCTACAGTCGTGCTCAAAAGTATCCGAACGACCTGAATTGCATTTCGCCCGATTCGCATGCAACCAGCATAGCGCAGCTGTCTAGCAGGTCCTCTAATCGCTCCTTGGTACAGTCGTTTGACTATTGAAAATGGTTCCAACAAGTCACCACTAGAAAACACTGCTCTGTATCGCAATAACTCAAGATGTAAAGTTATACCACGACACTAGAAAAATCAGGGAACAGCTTATCACAGATAAGACTGTCCTTAAGGCATGTGAGCTCACATTAATGCAATAAATGACATACATGAAATGTTACCATTCTCATTATTACATCAGATAGGTAACGCACGTAGTAAGTTCGTCGTATAAATGATTTCCTCTTCAAAGTAACATATCGTACTTGTTATTTAACACAAAATTACATTAAAAATTTAAGTTATTCACGAGAAGGTAGTTGAGAATATGTATGAACTTCAAATGACGCAACGAACCATCTGTTCTGCATATGGATTCAAACCCAGGTCATGCAGACTAAGCAAAGATATCGTGACTGACGGAAACTAACAGTCATTCCTGACTAGACATACAGAAGAGAGTGATATACTTCGATTTTAGAGAGTATCAGTTATCAAATATCAACTTTAAATTACATAACGTAAACATTTTTAACGGACGCGAATTCCTACCGAGCATCTATAGCCCCTGCTAATGAACTACGAGAGATGTTAAATATTGCTCATTCACAAGTAACTTACTTGAAAAGCCGTGAGGCAAAGCTTTCTGTTGGATAGGGATTCGAACCCAGAACCTAATCGGATTGGTATCGCAGCACAATCAACTGTGACATATCCCAATTTCTCGGCAGTAGCTAATTGTTTTAACTGAAATAACGAGACGAAACATTAATGTTTTCCTTCCCAGGACTCCAACCCGGCACCTATCGCTGTTATATTCTAGAGAAAACGAACGTTAAATATGGGTTTGTTACACGAGCAGCGACATGTGAGCATGTTTGAACTAGAAATAATATGACGAAGGGTTCAGTGCTGACTGGGAATCGAACCCACACATATCGTTGTTGACTACACAAAAAGAGACGTCAGCTACCGAATTTTTCTCCGCCAGAAGCTCGGAACAACATCCTTAAACTTACAGCGATCTCTCAAATAGTTTTGTGTCTCACTGGGAGTCAAAAACGTCAGATTTCGTTAGTGTTGACAGCGAATGAAAATGCATTAAAAATCAAAATTATTATCCACCAGCAGATAAGTGTTCTCATGCCAGAGCTTGATAATACATAATGAAAACTTTAGTGCCGGGCCAGGATTCGAACCCATTCACGCGCAATATGTGGAGATGTTGAGGAATCTGCAGTTTTGAACAAACAACAAATAGTAGTCGAGCTGTATTGTCACGAAGGGATCAAATTCCGCGTTAAGGGCGGTCTGAGTTGCATTCCAAGTTCAGAACCAATTTCATCGACATACAGAAGCTCAAATAAAAGATGGAATAAGTGACCTGTGACGCTACATAGCGTTTGTTTCGTCTCTAGAAATAAATAACTAGTATAAGAAAAGTTACTGGTGATAGAGTTCCCACATTTCGCCACTCCTGACTTTATTGTGGTTCAACCTAATGTCTACTTGTTAGAGAAGGAATATCACGTTTAATGTGAATTTCAGACCTCAATGCCATTATACCTTCTTCACTTGGCGTAGCCAGAAGAGTATAGAATCTGTCTCTCCCTATTAAAAATCATCGGCAGAAGTTGGAATCTAACCCAGACCACCAGCATAAGCAACCTATCATTAATCCAACAGACCACCACATCCTATTCAGTGCGAAACATTTTTCTGTGATAACACCGTTGCGGCACACCCGATGAGAAATCCTGACACACAGGCTCCCTGTAGTGGTTCGCAGCATGTTCAGTACATTCATTTACTTGGTTGACCGAATCACCAAGAAATAGCTGTCTCGGCTACCCAGTGCATACATTCGACTCTATTTTGTTATCACCGAAATAAAATCACGTAACTGCCACCTACACAGAACTGCCAACAGTGCAGGATGCAGAAATTTAGATAGGATCTGTTCCTTTCCATTTGAGCTACTCTATTGCGTTATCTGTTTGTTGAAAACATCGTGAAGTGCAAAAGAAAAGCTGTAACTGTCTGTCTCTCAGATGTCAAGATGCGGCCATACGCATTATATCACTCAAAGTTCACTTGATATTTGCTGTCATTTCCATTGAGTAATCTGACTTATTATCGCTTGAGGTGTAACAAAAGATTTTAAATTTACTGTTTTCAGCCCAGGAAAGCCGTTGCACGTGGAAATCGCAACTAATCTCGTCCTTTAAATAGCGGTGTGCGAGCTCTAGCCACTATCGCTCTCGTAAGTGGCAGGGACAACACATACCTCTTTGCTAGCTGTGTCGTGACGCGTTGAGCTGTGACGAAGTGTCTGTCATGGTTTGAGGTTCCAGTCTCGCAGACTGTAGCGTTTTTATCCCTTTTGTGAAAGAGCTACAAGCAGTAAGATCAAACATCGATAAGGAAATCGCAAGAAAATGCTTTCAGCTCATAGTGCAATGGTGAAAAACTTACAATGCTGCACAACAGTTGACTCCTCATTCCGCTGCTGACTAGCAAATTTTTGGTTTCTAGGAATACATAACTTTATTTATGAAATGTCACATTTGCATACCTGTTGAGTATGACACAGCATACCAATTAAACACAGACCCAATCGAAATCTAAGTGAGTAGTATTTTACTAATTCGTGCCGATAGAGGCACGCTTGTGTGCAAATAGTTTTATTAAAACAGACTTTCGTCGTAAGGTTATCGTGGGTAGTTTTATTTCATTTCTTATAATACAGTGCACAATTTTCATAAGGTTTCTTTTGGTGTTGTTAAACCAATACTAAATATGAGAGAGAAATTAATCATCAACGATATATCCGAATTCTCTCATGTTATCTATAACAGTCTGACAATGCACATGCAGTTTATTGATTACATCCATGTAGAAAACTTGTTCTGAGGTAAAGCTGTCAAACAAAGTTTGAAGAAGAATACCACTACCAGACGACAGCTAATGTAGAAAATACTTTTCTATTCTGGCACGATGCGCTCATCCTATAGATAATACAAAAGTTTCGAGATGTATCTGCTGCCTGGCCGTCTATTGAACCTGAAAAGAACAAAATGTCGCAGAAGTTAGCCCTTTTTCCACATGGAGCTATTTTGGGTTGAGAAGTGAAGGGAATTATGTTCGAAGTTGCATTAAATTGGTAACTTACAACAGACAGCAGAATTGCGTTTTAAAAAATGTAGCAGCGAATTTAATCGAACTAGAGACGCCTTATCTACATTGCGCGACGCTTACCATTACACTACCACCTATCACATGCGTACAACAGCTCCAGAAGTCAATAACAGTTCCTCCAGAACTTAGGCATTCCACAGTGCTGTGATATAATGCGTATGGCCGCATCTTGACATCTGAGAGACAGACAGTTACAGCTTTTCTTTTGCACTTCACGATGTTTTCAACAAACAGATAGCGCAATAGAGTAGCTCAAATGGAAAGGAACAGATCCTATCTAAATTTCTGCATCCTGCACTGTTGGCAGTTCTGTGTAGGTGGCAGTTACGTGATTTTATTTCGGTGATTACAAAATAGAGTCGAATGTATGCACTGGGTAGCCGAGACAGCTATTTCTTGGTGATTCGGCCAACCAAGTAAATGAATGTACTGAACATGCTGCGAACCACTACAGGTAGCCTGTGTGTCAGGATTTCTCATCGGGTGTGCCGCAACGGTGTTATCACAGAAAAATGTTTCGCACTGAATAGGATGTGGTGGTCTGTTGGATTAATGATAGGTTGCTTATGCTGGTGGTCTGGGTTAGATTCCAACTTCTGCCGATGATTTTTAATAGGGAGAGACAGATTCTATACTCTTCTGGCTACGCCAAGTGAAGAAGGTATAATGGCATTGAGGTCTGAAATTCACATTAAACGTGATATTCCTTCTCTAACAAGTAGACATTAGGTTGAACCACAATAAAGTCAGGAGTGGCGAAATGTGGGAACTCTATCACCAGTAACTTTTCTTATACTAGTTATTTATTTCTAGCGACGAAACAAACGCTATGTAGCGTCACAGGTCAGTTATTCCATCTTTTATTTGAGCTTCTGTATGTCGATGAAATTGGTTCTGAACTTGGAATGCAACTCAGACCGCCCTTAACGCGGAATTTGATCCCTTCGTGACAATACAGCTCGACTACTATTTGTTGTTTGTTCAAAACTGCAGATTCCTCAACATCTCCACATATTGCGCGTGAATGGGTTCGAATCCTGGCCCGGCACTAAAGTTTTCATTATGTATTATCAAGCTCTGGCATGAGAACACTTATCTGCTGGTGGATAATAATTTTGATTTTTAATGCATTTTCATTCGCTGTCAACACTAACGAAATCTGACGTTTTTGACTCCCAGTGAGACACAAAACTATTTGAGAGATCGCTGTAAGTTTAAGGATGTTATTCCGAGCTTCTGGCGGAGAAAAATTCGGTAGCTGACGTCTCTTTTTGTGTAGTCAACAACGATATGTTTGGGTTCGATTCCCAGTCAGCACTGAACCCTTCGTCATATTATTTCTAGTTCAAACATGCTCACATGTCGCTGCTCGTGCAACAAACCCATATTTAACGTTCGTTTTCTCTAGAATATAACAGCGATAGGTGCCGGGTTGGAGTCCTGGGAAGGAAAACATTAATGTTTCGTCTCGTTATTTCAGTTAAAACAATTAGCTACTGCCGAGAAAATCGGATATGTCACAGTTGATTGTGCTTCGATAAAAATTCGATTAGGTTCTGGGTTCGAATCCCTATCCAACACAAAGCTTTACCTCACGGCTTTTCAAGTAAGTTACTTGTGAATAAGCAATATTTAACATCTCTCGTAGTTCGTTAACAGGGACAATCGATGCTAGGTAGGAGTTCGCGTCCGTTAAAAATGTTTACGCTATGTAATGTAAGGTTGATATTTGCTAACTGATACTCTCTAAAATTGAGGTATATCACTCTCTGTATGCCTAGTCATGAATGATTGTTAGTTTCTGTCAGTCGCGAAATCTTAGTCTGCATGACCTGTGTTTGAACCCATATGCAGAACAGATGGTTCGTTGCGTTATTTGAAGTTCATACATATTCTCAACTACCTGCTCGTGAATAACTTATATTTTTAATGTAATTTTGTGTTAAATAACAAGTACGATATGTTACTTTGAAGAGGAAATCATGAATACGACGAACTTAATTACGTGCGCTACCTGTCTGACGCAATAATGAGAATGGTAACATTTCATGTATGTCATTTATTGCATTAATGTGAGCTCACATGCCTTAAGGACAGTCTTATCTGTGATAAGCTGTTCCCTGATTTTTCTAGTCTCGTGGTATAACTTTACATCTTGAGTTATTGCGATACAGAGCAGTGTTTTCTAGTGGTGACCTGTTGGAACCATTTTCAATAGTCAAACGACTGTACCAAGGAGCGATTAGAGGACCTGCTAGACAGCTGCGTTATGTGGGTTGTATGCGAATCAGGCGAAATGCAATTCAGGTCGTTCGGATACTTTTGAGCATGCCTGTACATTTCTGGCTCTCTTGCATGTGTATTAGATGGTATGAGCTGTGAGATGAGGACGGAGATATTAGCTGTTAGTTTTAAATGCGAGCTGATGGAACCTGTTTGATTTGGCACTACAGCAAATAAAGAACTATTTGCCGAATTTTGACATTTTTCTAAAAGATGAAACAATCGCACTCCATCCGCAAATTGTTATAAGATATTTACATGACGTTTAGCTACAGAGTTAATGCGGACTGTGCTAACGTAAGTATTGACGATGTTTTTCTTCACCGCTGCTTTTAACATCATCAGAACAGTATCTACGTTGCAGAGAAGCGGGTTGGTGTCCAGACGCCGTACTGAGGTAGGTGGAACTTTTGTGGTTGACAGTACAACGAAAGAAGCAGTAAACAATTACTCGAATTTTAACCCAGCAACGCCGCAGTTGGTGCTTTATTGGCCGGTAATTACAATATAGTGTTTGGAAGAGTAGGAACTGTATATAAAAGCAGCAATGAACTTGGTGAAGTGTTTCACACCCGAGTGAAAAAGGAACTAGCCGGCCGGAGTGGCCTGCGGTTCTAGGCGTTACAGTCTGGAGCCGAGCGACCGCTACGGTCGCAGGTTCGACTCCTGCCTCGGGCATGGATGTGTGCGATGTCCTTAGGTTAGTTAGGTTCAATTAGTTCTAAGTTCTAAGCGACTGATGACCTCAGAAGTTAAGTCGCATAGTGCTCAGAGCCATTTGAACCATTTTTTTTTTTTTTTTTTTTTGAAAAAAGGAACTATATTAGGACAATAGATATGTGTGGTAATGAACATGCATCAAGAATCGGCAGTCAGTGAAACGAGGTGGCAGAGTTTGTCGGCGACTGCTCGGCAACGAGAGGCGGCATTTCTATTAGAGTCCTGCATGACCGAGTAAACGAGCACAAAATACGAGATGGGGCGAGCACACCCTAACTGGATAGGCTGCCCGCACTAGTTCTAGTGACCGAGCATAGACGCCGTGACCGAATACGTAGCACGTAACTTCAGACACATTACACGTGTCATTATCCGTGTGAGACTGCAGCCAGTACGGGCTTCTCATTTGTGGTGAGTCTCTCTCTGTTATCATGCAGCGCGAGGAAGCCAGTGCAGTAAGACGTAAGACTGAAACCAATGTTTACACATTGAAGAAACGGGTAGATCTAAAGAGCGAAGTATGGAGTACATTTCTGTTGGTTGTAGACGAAAGCAGTGCATCTACTGGGTACGTATCGTGCATAAACTGCTGCACATTATTTTGGTTCCAGTCGTGAACCACTAATTTAAAGAAACACAGTTGCAAGAAACCTCACAAAGATACAGCTCCTTCAGGGATACTGGCATTAATAAAAAAAATAGTATTCCGGCAAAGTGTGTTGCAATGTGTGCTAGAGACATGAGACCTTTTAATGCTGTTTCCGGTGAAGGTTTCAGAGAACTAGGCCAAGAATCAATACATCCAGGTGAGCATTATGGAGAAGTTAACGTGGCAGATGTCATGCCACATCCGTTTACTATAAGCAGACATGTCAAAAAACAAGCTGATGCAATACGAAACAGCATAATGCCTTCTGTTATTGCGGAAGTTATTATTAAAACATGTGCCGCGACAGTTGATATGTGGACTGATTCGCATAATCAGGTGCACTATCTGACTCTTAGAACATTACATTAACACTGATTGGTGTCTTGTGAACAATGTTTTATTAGAAGACGGGAGTAAATATTATGAAAGAAATTGAAGAGAGGGTGGCTGATTGGGACATTTCGCCGGACATGTTGCATAGTTTTGTTTTTGTCTCCGATCAGGGTGCCAATGTAATGAAGGCTTTGGAAAAAGTCACGAAAGGATTTCTTGTGCTGCTCATTGTGTAAAGACAGCACTTAGCCATACTTTCGATGAAGATAACTATTTGTTAAATCATGCCCCGAACATCGCATCAACAATAAATACTGCAAAATGCATTGGAAAGTACATTAAGAAAAGTGACCTCTGCTCATCTTTGAAATCGTCGTTGAAACAAGAGGTCTGCACAGGCTGGAACAGCTTGTACACTATGCTGGAATCCTTTCACCCTCAGTATAACGAAGCCATCTGGAGGTCCTTCAACAGACTACGGACCAAAGTGCAAGATCGAGGGACAAACTCCTTAAATGGAACTTCCAACTGCCAAATGCCAACGCAACACTGTGTGAATGCCGTGAATTGCAGACAACGCAGCATCTCTTCAAATGTAACTCATGCCCAACCAGCTGTAGCACGAAGGACTTAACGTCTGCAGCACCCAATGCTATCAACGTTGCGGAATTCTGGGTGAATACTGTATAGTTTTCTTTGTATGTATTGTGTATGTGTTCATTTTAGTGTAACTCTGACACGAATAAAGAAAGAAGTATAACGAAGTTTGCTGACGGAAAAGGACTCCGCTTACAGATTGCAAGGATATGATAATGAGCTTGCAGGAAAAATTGCGCATTTTCTGAGATCATTTAAAGAGCACACAGATGAATTAGAAAGCGAAAAAGAACCGACAATCCAGTTACTTCTTCGTTGGTTTCACAAACTGCAACAAATTTGCAGTGTCAATGACACTGACTGTCAGGTGAGTAATTACTGCAGATAAAAGCACTGTTTGGCCGGCCGCTGTGACCGAGCAGTTCTAGGCGGTTCAGTCCGGAACCACGCTGCTGCTACGGTCGCAGGTTCGAATCCTGCGTCGGGCATGGATGTGTGTGATGTCCTTAGGTTAGCTAGGTTTAAGTTGTTCTAAGTCTAGGGGACTGATGACCGCAGATGTTAAGTCCTGTAGTGCTTGGAGCCATTTGAACCATTTTTTTGAAAGCACTGTTTCATTATGTTACGTGATAGATTTATAATTAACTAGCGTGATTGATGTGTACTAACAGATATGTATTTTTCAACAGGAGGTACAAAGGATTAACAATCGAGCTTTGAATTTCTTTTGTGAGAAGATTGTGATCACTTCCAGACATAAAATTGCTACGTTTATTTGGCCCTCTTTCCGTGATCTTAATATGCTTGTAATAAATGAAACGCAGGAAATTCTTAGCAATGTGCGACAAATTTGTGCTACTTACGTAGGTACAATCATTAACATAATCTGGTTAGCACACTGGACTCGCATTCGGGAGGACGACGGTTCAATCCCGTCTCCGGCCATCCTGATTTAGGTTTTCCGTGATTTCCCTAAATCGCTTCAGGCAAATGCCGGGATGGTTCCTTTGAAAGGGCACGGCCGACTTCCTTCCCCATCCTTCCCTCATCCGAGCTTGCGCTCCGTCTCTAATGACCTCGTTGTCGACGGCACGTTAAACACTAATCTCCTCCTCCATTAACATAATCGTTTTTGCATAGTTAGTGGATAGTGTATTATAGAGAAACGGGAATGCTATGATTCGTATAATATTTCATTAACGTAAAACACCTAGTTTTTACGGGAACGTTTCGATGATTTCCAGATCAATTCTGTATCACTTGTCTCTTTTGTTTATTATCATAGATCCTTCAAGTACGGTGTCATCACCATCATCACAGATCATCCGCAACAGATGAAGTAGATCTCTACATTTTAATGAACCCCAGAGATGATGATGACATCTTAAAGTGGTGGAGCAGACATGAAACAGATCTGCCAGGTTTGGCTGCAGTTGCAAGACGTATTTTATGTATCCCAGCAACAAGCGCACCTAGTGAAAGGTGCTTTAGTAAAGCCGGCATGTTACTAACAAATTGCCGCAGCCAATTAAATCCGGAACGCGTTAGTGATTTACTGCTGATCAACAATAACTATAACTTTGCTTCTGTTGCAAACAAGTGAAAAGTATGACAAGTTACGTCTGTAAATAGTTAATGTTCTTTGTATGCTTTCTTTATGAAGATGGTTATCTTCTAGATTACAGGGACAACACTTATTTAATGTTTCTTATCAATGAAAGGAAAAATATATCTTCTGTTTGGAAATGAGACTTGTCTTCTACCCGTGACTGCAAGGAAATATCATTTTACTTTCCAAGTGGTTTATGAATTTGGCAACGGCCTTGCCGCAGTGGATACGCCGGTTCCCGTGAGATCACCGAAGTTAAGCAGTGTTGGAAGTGGCCGGCACTTGGATGGGTGACCACCATGCGCTGTTGTCATTTTTCGGGGTGCACTCAGCCTCGTGATGCCAATTGAGGAGCTATTCGACCGAACATTAGAGGCTTCAGTCAAGGATACCATCATAACGACTGGGAGAGTGGTGTGCTGACCCCATGCACCTCCTATCCGCATCCTCCCCTGAGGATGACACGGCGGTCGGATGGTCCTGGTAGGCCACTCGTGGCCTGACGACGGAGTGCTTAATGAATTTAGCTGTGTCACGTACCTGTTCTTGGAAACGTTAGTTTTGTATTTAAAAGAGAGAGAGGCAGAGATAAATACATTGTGTGTGTGTGTGTGTGTGAGAGAGAGAGAGAGAGAGAGAGAGAGAGAGAGACGTTGGATTTGTACAGTACAGTGCAGCGAGCCGAGCCGGGGCGAGACGAGGTGAGACGTCAGCGGTGACCGGTCATGCTCGGTTATCCGCGTGTCCGGAACCCGGACAACAGACATGGTGTGAGTACGTGACCGACCCGAGTCGTGTGGGGCCGGACACGAGCGGCTCGGTACCTCCGTCGACAGGCGAGCCGTGACCAGTCAAACATTGAGCGTTGCAGCACTCCAATTTCTACAACAGCGAGAACAACTGACGGTATGCGCTAGCAGACGACGTGCTGACAGCTGAAGATCGCTAGGCGCAGTTCTACCACAGTCTAACATAACAGTCGCGACACTCACTGCTCTAAAAGTTGTTACCGTTTGACAGCTGGAGCGACACCAGCGCTCCAAGCGACGAGTAAGATGAACCTCAGACTTGTCGTAAGCCTATTGTTTGTTTTGTACCCATTTCCTACGTAATTGACGAAATATTTGAGTTATTTTCTTTCCTCCAAGGGCTTGTGTAGCATCAGAAGGCATATATGTTTCTAAAAATGATTATAAAATAAGTGCAAGTATGGACAAAAACGGTGAATCGAGTGGCAAGCTACAACACATTCGTCAAGAAACACTTGTGACATTGGACAGAACTGCAGTTTACCACGTTGATAGCAAAAGAATATGAACACACAGATTCACACGTAAGAAGCACAGACATGTACCTCTACATAAAAAAGCGATCTACAGCTCATTTACCGTTCTGTAGGCCTACTGTGTTTGTCATTGTTGTCGCCTGTTGCCACAAGTACGACCTTCATCTTTACATTGTTCTAAGTGGGACAAGCAACTACCAAATAGTAGTAGAAATATGTTGAAAACATTATAATGAGCTAATTACATTACATTTTACACAAAACCAAATATTTGAATAATTTTCAAACAATCTGCCAGTGAACAAAGTGCTAGCAAAATAATGTCATCACACGAAGAAAGCAAGGAAAATTTAGTGACTAACAACAGAAGTGAATGAAATACACTCCTGGAAATTGAAATAAGAACACCGTGAATTCATTGTCCCAGGAAGGGGAAACTTTATTGACACATTCCTGGGGTCAGATACATCACATGATCACACTGACAGAACCACAGGCACATAGACACAGGCAACAGAGCATGCACAATGTCGGCACTAGTACAGTGTATATCCACCTTTCGCGGCAATGCAGGCTGCTATTCTCCCATGGAGACGATCGTAGAGATGCTGGATGTAGTCCTGTGGAACGGCTTGCCATGCCATTTCCACCTGGCGCCTCAGTTGGACCAGCGTTCGTGCTGGACGTGCAGACCGCGTGAGACGACGCTTCATCCAGTCCCAAACATGCTCAATGGGGGACAGATCCGGAGATCTTGCTGGCCAGCGTAGTTGACTTATACCTTCTAGAGCACGTTGGGTGGCACGGGATACATGCGGACGTGCATTGTCCTGTTGGAAGAGCAAGTTCCCTTGCCGGTCTAGGAATGGTAGAACGATGGGTTCGATGACGGTTTGGATGTACCGTGCACTATTCAGTGTCCCCTCGACGATCACCAGTGGTGTACGGCCAGTGTAGGAGATCGCTCCCCACACCATGATGCCGGGTGTTGGCCCTGTGTGCCTCGGTCGTATGCAGTCCTGATTGTGGCGCTCACCTGCATGGCGCCAAACACGCATACGACCATCATTGGCACCAAGGCAGAAGCGACTCTCATCGCTGAAGACGACACGTCTCCATTCGTCCCTCCATTCACGCCTGTCGCGACACCACTGGAGGCGGGCTGCACGATGTTGGGGCGTGAGCGGAAGACGGCCTAACGGTGTGCGGGACCGTAGCCCAGCTTCATGGAGACGGTTGCGAATGGTCCTCGCCGATACCCCAGGAGCAACAGTGTCCCTAATTTGCTGGGAAGTAGCGGTGCGGTCCCCTACGGCACTGCGTAGGATCCTACGGTCATGGCGTGCATCCGTGGGTCGCTGCGGTCCGGTCCCAGGTCGACGGGCACGTGCACCTTCTGCCGACCACTGGCGACAACAGCGATGTACTGTGGAGACCTCACGCCCTACGTGTTGAGCAATTCGACGGTACGTCCACCCGGCCTCCCGCATGCCCACTATACGCCCTCGCTCAAAGTCCGTCAACTCCACATACGGTTCACGTCCACGCTGTCGCGGCATGCTACCAGTGTTAAAGACTGCGATGGAGCTCCGTATGCCACGGCAAACTGGCTGACACTGACGGCGGCGGTGCACAAATGCTGCGCAGCTAGCGCCATTCGACGGCCAACACCGCGGTTTCTGGTGTGTCCGCTGTGCCGTGCGTGTGATCATTGCTTGTACAGCCCTCTCGCAGTGTCCGGAGCAAGTATGGTGGGTCTGACACACCGGTGTCAATGTGTTCTTTTTTCCATTTCCAGGAGTGTACATACCATATGTTTTTGTAAGACACGAGTAACTCCACTTAATCTAACCACTTCACCGTCAAAGCATGTCTGTGTTGACGATTCACACAAAGTTGGCACTGATACATGGAGAGTTGAACTGGCTGCTTCTGTGTCATAGGACTGTTTTACAGCTTTAGATGGATTGTCAAGTCTTTGTGGCAGTTTCCTCTTCATCGTCAGTTGAGGTGGCTTATTTGGGATGTCAAACAGTGCGGGTACTGCATTCTACACGAGTTTATTATTATCTGCGTTCATGAACTGGTTTTGTTCGAAATGCAGCGAACAAAACCTAATACACTCCTGGAAATGGAAAAAAGAACACATTGACACCGGTGTGTCAGACCCACCATACTTGCTCCGGACACTGCGAGAGGGCTGTACAAGCAATGATCACACGCACGGCACAGCGGACACACCAGGAACCGCGGTGTTGGCCGTCGAATGGCGCTAGCTGCGCAGCATTTGTGCACCGCCGCCGTCAGTGTCAGCCAGTTTGCCATGGCATACGGAGCTCCATCGCAGTCTTTAACACTGGTAGCATGCCGCGACAGCGTGGACGTGAACCGTATGTGGAGTTGACGGACTTTGAGCGAGGGCGTATAGTGGGCATGCGGGAGGCCGGGTGGACGTACCGCCGAATTGCTCAACACGTGGGGCGTGAGGTCTCCACAGTACATCGATGTTGTCGCCAGTGGTTGGCGGAAGGTGCACGTGCCCGTCGACCTGGGACCGGACCGCAGCGACGCACGGATGCACGCCAAGACCGTAGGATCCTACGCAGTGCCGTAGGGGACCGCACCGCCACTTCCCAGCAAATTAGGGACACTGTTGCTCCTGGGGTATCGGCGACGACCATTCGCAACCGTCTCCATGAAGCTGGGCTACGGTCCCGCACACCGTTAGGCCGTCTTCTGCTCACGCCCCAACATTGTGCAGCCCGCCTCCAGTGGTGTCGCGACAGGCGTGAATGGAGGGACGAATGGAGACGTGTCGTCTTCAGCGATGACAGTCGCTTCTGCCTTGGTGCCAATGATGGTCGTATGCGTGTTTGGCGCCGTGCAGGTGAGCGCCACAATCAGGACAGCATACGACCGAGGCACACAGAGCCAACACCCGGCATCATGGTGTGGGGAGCGATCTCCTACACTGGCCGTACACCACTGGTGATCGTCGAGGGGACACTGAATAGTGCACGGTACATCCAAACCGTCATCGAACCCATCGTTCTACCATTCCTAGACCGGCAAGGGAACTTGCTGTTCCAACAGGACAATGCACGTACGCATGTATCCCGTGCCACCCAACGTGCTCTAGAAGGTGTAAGTCAACTACCCTGGCCAGCAAGATCTCCGGATCTGTCCCCCATTGAGCATGTTTGGGACTGGATGAAGCGTCGTCTCACGCGGTCTGCACGTCCAGCACGAACGCTGGTCCAACTGAGGCGCCAGGTGGAAATGGCATGGCAAGCCGTTCCACAGGACTACATCCAGCATCTCTACGATCGTCTCCATGGGAGAATAGCAGCCTGCATTGCTGCGAAAGGTGGATATACAGTGTACTAGTGCCGACATTGTGCATGCTCTGTTGCCTGTGTCTATGTGCCTGTGGTTCTGTCAGTGTGACCATGTGATGTATCTGACCCCAGGAATGTGTCAATAAAGTTTCCCCTTCCTGGGACAATGAATTCACGGTGTTCTTATTTCAATTTCCAGGAGTGTATTATTATACAGGTAAACTGGGTCTTTTTTCATAAGGTCTTCTCGTCTGCTACTAACTAACCATTTTCTGCTCCTAAAACGAAACATTAATCATTAATACACATGTAGTTTGCAAGTGAATCCTTATGATACAGTTTAGCAACATGATGGTATATACCTCTCAGGATCCTTAGGAAACATAAAAAAGACAGCTGTGGTGTCTTCTTCCTGTTGTTGCTGCAATTTATTGCACTACAAACGTTCCAGCTTGTAAAAACCATTGTAGAAATCAAATTAGACAACCACTATTCGCTTTCCCTATGGCGCCGAACTCGCAGTTTAAGTTACTGGCCGCTTGGGGCGCTGTTGGTGCGATAGGCAACAAAATCGAGGCGAAGTGTCGTGACTGTTATGTTTGACTGTGGTTCTACTGCAGCGATCAGCATCCGGGGGAGTTGGCGGCCGTGTATGCAGCGGGGGCGCGGAAACTGTACTTGGTTGGAGCAGAGCTTGGCGGACCACACGGGAGATATGTAGTGTTCTACTTTATTGTCTGTGTGCATGTGCTAAGAAACTGTGCAGAATGGCTGAAACAATCAGGAAATTGTAGATGAGAAACTGTAGGTAGATTTGGGGAGAGTTAAAGCTGAAAATGATTCCATGAGTAGTGGTTTCAGTTTTGATAGGTCACAAGCTAATATGAGTAAGCAGAGATTCAATGTATGCTAATTATGGACCGGATAGTGTGCACAATATATCGGAACCTAGTGTCCCATTTACACCTGGTAATGTTAAAGAAATAAAGCAGGAGCCACTGTCATCTGCTAGGGAGCAGAAGGACAATGAGTCAGTTATGTTGGTAAATATCTCGCAACATATGGGACAAATAGATGCTAAAATGTGTAAAATGGGATCGGATATTGATAGTAAGATGAATGGTTTGGGTTCCGAAATTAAAACATCATTGAGTTCTGATATTGACGATAAAATGAATAAAATGTGTAATGACATTGATACAAAAATGTGAAAAATGGGGTCAGGTATAAAAACTTCACTAAGTTCTGAAATAAACGTATTACATACTGAATTGGTCGAAATATAATCCAAAATGGAAAATAAAATTTCGAATTTTAGGGATTCGTGGAAAAATGACCTGACTTTGTTTGGTAATAATATTAAAAGTGACATTAGTCAGGTCAGGCAAGAATGTAATGCTACAATTGTGGAAAGTGAACTAATGTCGCAGATAAGGCAAGTTGCTGAGGATAGTGTTCAGTTAGAGGAAAGAGTAAATTCTGAATTAGATAAAGTTGATGAACAGATTCAGAATGTAAAAAAAATGCTGTGAAGATAGTCGCATTGGCTTAGAAAGTAAAATTAAGGAAGGAAATGGTGTGTGTGTGAAGGTTGGTGTGCAAACGTCTAATAAAATTACTAATTTTGAAACGAACATTAGTCAGTTTAGTACTGAGGTAAATGAGTAACTATGTAACCATGAAGGTATACTAACAGTGGTTGAGCTAACAACAATAATGTGTGTAGTTTCTAATGGTGTTGTGGAATCTACTGAAATTGCCTGTGTGACGCATCGCCAATTTTTGAAATTTGACCCAAATAAGAATGTTTATCCAAAAGAGTTTTGGAGTGATTTCCAAGATAGGTTGATTAGTGTGGAACGATAAGCAAAAGATTGGCTTCAGTACGTCAAATTTAATGGGGGAAGCTAGAATATGGGGGAATTTAGCTTCTGATAACTGCGACAGTTTAGGGGATTTCAAACAGGCGTTTTTCGAACAATACGGGGGAAATAGAAAGCAGATGGAAGTTTTAAACAAGTTTTGGTAGGGGGAAAATTATGACCCAAAGAAACATAGCATCAAAAGGTTTGTACAAAAGTGAGTGACTGCCTTGTTATATTTAAATGCAAAGGTAGAAACAGAGCAGATCATTATGGGCATAGAGAATAAGTTGCTGCTGTATTGGCGGAATATAATCATTTCGGCTCCTCGAGATGATATTGATAGGTTTATCCATCATTTGTAAAGAGTAGAAAACATTTTGAAAGAGGAGAAAAATAATAGGAGAGAATATAGGCCTCCCTCGAGAAGCAATGACAATAGGACGGAAGTCAATGTTAATAGAATAGGCGTACAAAGAGGTAATGGTTACTGGGGTAGGTATAGAGGAAGAGGAGGTACTGCTGGAAGTAGGTTCAATAACAGAGGACAGTATTTTGAATGCAATCGGCTGCGAGTCGATGACATAATGGATGAACGTCACCTATCAGGTAATAGAAACCTCAGAGGCAACGATATCGCATGGCAGGGAAACGCGTAGCAGTCTGCGATGACACTAGCGTTTGCAGACTGAAACTGTGTAGACTAAGCACGCTGGCAACGCCCTTTGTAGAGAAGGCACCTACTAAACAATGTATTGAATGTAATGTCAATGAAATCAGAAGGGCAGAGGAGAGTGACACTGAGAAGCAATTTATTTCTTTAGAAAAGGAAGTAGCATTTCATGGAAAGGAAAGTTCTAGTAAAGATCGCAGGAACCATGCTAAGAAGGAACTTAATACAGAAAGTAAAGACTCAGGAGGTGGGAGTGAATCAGCACTGCGAAACCGATGTGAGACTACCTGTAGACAGTGGAAGTGACACTACTGGAATACAAGAGGGTGTTGTAAATAGACTGTAGCAAGTAATTTCGGAGAGTGAGGATGAAAGGACAGAAAAGGAAGAAGAAGTAAATAATTTAGATAGTTCTGGATAGGGTTGCAAAAACAAAGATTATTCTGGAGGGTGAGAAGCTAGAGAAATATTTTGATTTGTCTATAGTGGAATGGATAGTAAAAGCCGCCACTAATAATGAAGTGAAAGGGGGGCCAATTAAGTTAAATGTACTTTCCACAGAAGGGGTAGGCTTTGACAGGCGATAAGTAGTGCAAGATTTATTGGAAGAGCCTAAGTCTGAAATTAGAAGTTGTGGGGCGACAGGTGGAATAATAAAATAAATGTTCCTATT
Organism: Schistocerca serialis cubense; assembly: GCF_023864345.2. Classification (NCBI taxonomy): domain Eukaryota; kingdom Metazoa; phylum Arthropoda; class Insecta; order Orthoptera; family Acrididae; genus Schistocerca; species Schistocerca serialis. Next base: position 75,954,718 of record NC_064640.1, read on the forward strand.
ATTTATGCTGTTTGCCGTTCTCAACACTGGCTCTCTAACTACAATATTGGCAACCAGAAAGTGATTAGCAAAACGTGAAGCCTGTAATTAGAATTCCTACTGCCCACTTCATCTGAGAAATACATTTATAGCTTCAGCTTATAGCTCTGAGGAATTAGGAGATTGTCTGAGACTCATAATCAAAAACCATTCTCTCAAAAATGTTTACTATATTCTGAAAGTCACAGACCAAAAAGAATCCACACAATCCAACTACCAGAGCAGTTCAGAGTCTAATGCGCTGATGCCACTATAACTGTTCAAATTAAATGTTTAAGTGAATGCTCGCCATAATTTGATGATAATGTTCATCGAACGCCACGCTAAATAATGGTAGAATGTCTGTCCTGCGGCAGCACGTGAAAATACGACATATGCAAACTGAAGATAGATCATTAACGTCATCCCAAAATTAACACTTCACTCGAAAACGATTTCATGGTTACGCATATCCCGAGTAACTTGTTACTGCATCGGAGGCTGTTTATATCAATGATACCGGCGCGACGCGACTCCCGGCACAGGTGGTGCGCTAATCAGCGTCTAGAGAACTGTGGCCTTCCTCCTCTTGCGCAGCGTTCTTACATATAAAGCCGCGGTGCGGACGGCTAAGGGAACGCCTGATCAAATCTGCTCTCCCGACTAGCCACTGGTCTAGTAATGCACCACTTTAAGTTGTCGAATAAATCATTGCTTCCTTTGCTGATAGCCGATGAAGCTTTCAATTTAATTGTGCAATCAGCACACAAGTAGGTAATCATAATAAAAGTCTGACGTGGCTAAGTCAAATATTTTGGGCGAGAGAATTAATTTAATTACACTACACGCAGTAGACGAGCTCTGAACTTGCTCTTTGGATATACGCTATAGCTATAGTTTTATAGTTATTCTGTTGAAACTTCTCACATTTTTATGATTATAGCGGATCTCCCTTCTACTTATATTTAAACATCCTAGCTTTATTTATTCGCCTACTTAATCTATGTTGCTTCCTTAATTTCTAAGACCAAAAACCAGAAAATCATGAATTTCAACTAAAATTTTAATTTGTGAGATCCAGAATACCGTTTCTACTAAATTATTATGCAAAAGGAATCTAAATATAAATTTTTAAGTTTCTGGCTCTTTTCTGTTGCGCCAATGATTTTTACAGAAAAACATCAAAATTTCGAAAATGGTTAAAGTTATTGAACTGATATCCAACACATATAGATTTTGTATTACTCCTGACATGCTAGAAACGTTTCAGGTTATTTACTTCATTTTGAAGTATTGCGCAATATTTATGACGTCAGAGCTAGTTACAGCAGACTGGCTGGCGCACAATGGAAAGACTGATGTGAATTTTATAAGGCGTGAGTAGGCTGCTTCCTTACAAACTGAATACGTGGGACAACCTATAGTACAAGTACCTGTATTTCAGGAAAAGGTTTCTTGCTTGATAGAATCCGGATCAGAAGTTTGCGCAGTGTCACAGAATTTTGTGAATGCTCTTCCAAAAAGTAAACAAATAGTGAGAATGCCTGTGAGTGGGTTAAAAATTGTGCTGGCCACAGGTAAAAGCAAGAAAGTAGTAAAGCAAGAAATATTGTTACCAATAACTGTAGGTGGGATAAAGATGGAATTGAATTTTTTGATTATCAATGGACTCAGTGTGGAAATGTTAGTAGGTGCCAATTTCTTGAATAAATACCAAGGGTGGGTTAATTTTGGAACCTATGATGCAATGATTAGGGCAACTGTAAAACTGGTAACTGTACCGTTCATAGGTAAAAGATATAGCGTGAATAATGAAGTAAGTGATACTCCGATCCGATACTGTATGACCACTGAGGTGATTGGAGGTTATAATGAATATGGCGAAAGGAAGGAAGTAGATCCTTCTGAGCTAGAGAATGTCAGAATCAGGATCAATGAAAAATTAGTGGAACTAACTGATCTGACGAATGGACAAGGACAAGATCTGAGGCAAATTTTTAATAGTCATTGTAAAGTATTTTCGGACCAGCCCCTATGAGTTCGAAACTATGAGTGCTATTTAACTGTGAAAAAGTTTTGCTTTTACCTTTGAATCTGAGAGTCAAGCTTTGAGAAATTTGTAATTAGGATAAATGTGTGTGTTAGGTTAGGATGTAGATACTAAGAATGGACACTAAGACATACTGCATATTGCAGGTACGAATAATGTGACTGAACCAGAAATGGTACTGAGAAAGAACCTGATTGTTGAGACAGAGCTGGATGCTGTATTCCAGTAACAAGCCATGATGTGACCCATATGTAACTGTTAGTGATCCGTACCCGTTTCTTTATTCTGTGAAAGTAGTCGAAACCACAATTTTGTTTTGGAAAAGTGTTGCAGGGATAGACGACTCCTGTACCACCGTAAAAGTTTATGTTTCAGTGAATTTTTGGAATGCTCCATAAGCGATGAAACGGAATATTTGTTTTTGGGTTGAAAATTAGGTACAAAATGAAAAAGTTTCCTCACGAGTGTTTTGTAAATTTAAATTGAAAGAAAATGTTGTAGTATTGGATTGTGGGAGAGAAAAGAATTGAAAATTTTTTTTGTATGAGAATTTTCTGTGTGCCATTAAGCCCTATCCAATGATTATTTGATGTAATTATATATAATGTTATAACGTAGTCTGAAATATTTTGTTTATTTGTGAAAGACTTTAGTTCAACATAGAGTTTCGTTAGAACCATTTTAGATTTGACAGTGTCGATATGGATACCGAAATTCTTCCTATTCGCTCCGTACTTTGTAAGAACCATAAATATTCTTAAATTTTAGATTCTTAGGGGGTGTGTAATGACGCGAGTCAAACTGCAATAGCATTTTATTGCAGTAAGCTACCTTGCAGTACAGGCTCGTAGCTTTGGAGTCGGTGGCGGTGACAGCTGCTTGTATCTCGGCGTGATTCACTCGCACCTGTCACTAACATGACCTTGGGAAGAGCTACTTGTGTCAGTACCCTCGACAGAATGTTCAAGCCCTTAAGACTCTAAATAAACTGTACTAAATCTTATTCAATTTCGAAAAAACTTCACATTTAGCCTTCTATTATTAAAAAGAAGCAGGTTGCAAAGTCTCAGCTTTCCGGCTGGGATATTTTCAGAGTTAGAGAAAATTAATAAAAATACCAAAACCCGACACTAATAAGATTAAAGTCAGTTCGGATGCATAACAGTTTGTCCTCTGATATCAGTTGGAATCATTACTGAAGTTTACAAAATGTTAGGTCAGTATGTTTTAAGTTCTATATTTAAATAACATTCACTATTTTTCGTTTTCATAATAGAGAATTCAGTAAGAATTAATATTCATTTAATAGCTATTTGGTTTATTGTGTAAATAAATGAGAGTAAATGAGAATGTGTATGTGGGCCATATGTAAAGATTCAATATTATCTCCTGTGAAACATTATGTAACTTGGTTATGGGAAGGTGTGCAACAAGCTGTTGCTACGAAAGCTGTAATTCCCCTTACTTGCTGATGACGTGTGTCCAAGGGTGCTTGTTTTCATAAGAAGGCAGCCAGAATAGTTATTTGTAGAGTAATGTTTTTCTAAAGTAATTTCAAGATTAGTTTTCGTTTTGTTTGGTTTGGTTGAACAATTTATTAATATTTGCAGCATAAAATGACGTAAATGCATCTGTAAATGTTGATTGGAGTAAAACAGTTTAGGCGCGAATACGATCTTGAAAGATTGATCTGACTGGCTGTTCATCTGATCAACCAATCAGAGTGAAGATGAGAGTAGTTCAGAGATAAGTCCGCTACGTCATGTAACAGTCAAGGGTATTGTCGTTAACGCAATAGTAGATAGTGGGAGTGCGTTGATGGCAATATCAGAGCTGTTACTCAGTCGTTGCAATGCTAACAGTGACTTATACGAACAGAACAAAGGTTCAGAAGTGTTAAGGGTCAAACATAAGTGGAAAGACAAAAACTTGGTTGACACTCATCAGAATTATTTGCTGATGAATAACATGAAGTTCTACAGACGCATTGTATAGGAATTCTTGCAGTGGTCATACGGCAATTAGCCATGAAAACAAAAATACAAATGGATCACAGATGATACAGCAAAAGAATGTAGATATGTTTCAGGTAGTAGCAGATCTCAAGAGGCAGACAGGACGAGCTACAAACATGTAAATGTTCAAATATAGCTACAAAAAGTACTAATCATTTAAATAATCAAAGTAGATTTAAAAAATAAAAGTATTTGCATATGTACTAATTAGCTAACCTACATATCGCCAATCCATGCTCATTCAAGAAGTAAAGGAACCAATAAAAAATAAAGTAACTTAAAGTATAAATGATAATTCTTCTGTAAAATACTGGAAAAAACCATTTAAATATTCATTGTATTATTCATGTAAATATTCAACTGAAAAACTCATTGTAAATTTAGATAAAGAAACTTGTAAGTAGTAGCATTAAGCAAAAGTCATTGTAAACAAATGAAACAATGTCACTACAATCATCTGGGGAAGGAAGCCAAGCTGACAACAGAAGCAGAAGGTCGCCAGGAGGCTATGATCTGAGTGTGAGAGTTTATATGATTGCACAATATGGCACTGGCGACAAACTGGAGGCCGAAGTAAAAAATTTACTAACTCACGCTGTACATTGGTGTATAGACTGAGCCAGGTGTATTTTGAAGAATACTGTCCCACGCCTCACCCCAATAGGGAGAGGATAGGGGAAAACCCAGCAATAGTGAGGGACAAAGGACACACACCTCTGAGGAAAGTTAAGTGACCCCATTACCATGGCACAGTAGCGACGACTAACAATAGCAAACCGTCGGTAACAGCTCTGTAGTACAACTGCCTGGACAAATAAACTCAGAATATTTCTCTCAATACCAGATGGAGAAGCTGATAACTGAAAACAGATATATCACTTCCGAAATTATCTATTCAGACTTGACCATATCTCATAACAATATTACTGGTAATCCTTCCAAATAATGTTCACTGAATAACATAGTTGCAAGTTCCAAGAAAGAAGACATGAAGACTCAGTAAGTAATGAAGACAAGAAAGAGTCCCAAGGTGAGGACAGAAGACAGCAAGATTCCTTTCTAAATCGTATACCTTAAACCAGTGAGAGATTTGGCAGAATCAACAGAGACCAACATTCAACAAAACTGCGGCAGTTATTTCATCCTAACTATCAAACCAAATGCAGTCAAACATCAAACAGAGATTGCATAATGGGGACATCAAAATGCAGCAATTGTTGAGGGACTACACTCAGCAGTCTCTATGGCAACTACACCAATAAAGGACTATGCCACCTATGTTGTCACATCATGGTATTGCCTTGGATGATCAGCTTGTCATCAGATCAATGAAACATGGAAATGACCATGTAATGGCATTCGTGATCGAACACTCAGAACTGTAAATGTCGATAATCTTCATCAACATCATGCAGAGTTTACAACTGACTAGCAGCATCAACCACCATTGATCGACAACAGCATCAGGAAGCAACCCCAGCCCAATGTTTAAAGTGTAGAGTGCATGAAGAAAGAAAGTGATGCATGTGACGAATTCACTGTAAAATTTTAAAGAGTGCATAAGATAATCACTTCAGCAAGGAGTTGAGATGCCTGTAAGTATTCAGTCACACCTGTAACACTGAGAATTTGTACCTTATGTGTTTCATTTGCACTCTATAATTCGATTTTAAATAAGAAAGTATATTCACAAATGTACCATGTTTTATATTTTGTATTTCATGTGTAATTTGTAAATGTCCATTCAGTCTAAAGTTGTTGGGTAAGTTGTGTATAGTAGATATCTTGGAAACATATGTTTCAAATGAGCCGCGCGGGATTAGCCGAGCGGTCTCAGTGCTGCAGTCATGGACTGTGCGGCTGGTCCCGGCGGAGGTTCGAGTCCTCCCTCGGGCATGGGTGTGTGTTTTTGTCCCTAGGATAATTTAGGTTAAGTAGTGTGTAAGCTTAGGGACTGATGACCTTAGCAGTTAAGTCCCATAAGATTTCACACACATTTGAGCATTTGAACATTTTTGTTTCAAATAATAAATGATGTCAATGAATAAAGTTTGTGTTAATGTGTATAAAAATATGCAAAAATATTAACGATTTTACATACATAATGTCACTTAAGTAAATACATGTCTGTTTATGAGGATAAATTGTAGTATTGATGTAGCATTTACGTGTTGAGAATAGATAAGAGAACCAAATTCTTCCTTAACTTCACTCATCTTTTACAAGCATCAGTATCATGAATGTTTGAGAATTGAGGAATGCCTGAAGTTATTGTGAAGAGAAAATCTAAAGGGTGGATGAATCATTTTAATAGAACTTAACCACAAGTACTAGAGAGAAAAATGTTGTAAGATTACTCAAATAACTGCAATAAACAACTGTAAAGGCACATAATAAATATCTAAATATATAATGCCGTGTAAAGCAATATGTCTCAAATCAAAAAAATAATGTTAAAACGACATTATCTAGCATAAGACATAAGAGTAGCTGGACAATGATTAAATTAACTGAATTTATAATTTTGTACTGCAATGAGCATAGCCTCAACCATTGATCACAGCAGCACAAAATGAATTCAGAAGAGATGGCATGTGTAATGCGTCCAGATTTTATGGACCTTATATTAGCTTGATCCATAACAACAGTGCGGTAGATTATGAGATCCTCAGAAAAATAATTATAATATATCAACAAAAGGCAATTGCAGTAATCTCATGATCCCAAAACTAACAAAACAATATCTACCAATATATGGACAGGCGCATGCATTAACAAGTTAAAGTGAAACAAAATTTGGAGATGAACTGAGCAGGTGGTTAATGGCATCGAAAAAACCCTACTTAACAAGACAACAGCGAGCTTTGCTGCAGAAAGGGATAAGGCCAGAACAATACATTATTCCTTTTAATGTAAATATGACTGGGACCGAGAGTAAGTGGCTGCATGGCATTAACAGGGATAGGCTGCGACCCAGCAAGAAAAATAAAGTTTGCCTCTAGCAAGACAGTGATTGGCTGAAGCCATACTGGGTGACACAGATGCGACACAGTTGTGAGATCCCCATTATATAAAAGCATTTTGAGAACTAAAATGGCTAGATATCTCTCACCTAGCAGCAGACCGCACAAGTCTGTGGAAAATAGTGAGGGCGTTGAGAGCTTTGCTTTCTGCAAAGTGTGGACGATACGCTTCACATATGGTGGCGACAGATAGCAAAGAGGTAGTTAATTATTCCTGTGGGAATTTTTACGGGCAAAGAAATTGTGTACATCACTCCAGCACTTAGCAAGTGTGCAATCGCCATTATTTCGATTAGGGAAAGTTTAACATTTTACAGAACGCAGGAAAGTTGAGACTGAGTGAATTCAGTTAAGGCCAGAATAGGGAATTAGCATTTCAGATCCAGCATGGAGACAACGCCGTTGCAGATGCCACTTGGTAAAGTACCATCATGCATTAGGCCACAGTAAATGTTGAGTCAAGATTTTGCTCACTCCATCTTGCGTATGCTATGACCACTGAATATCAAAAGCTTGGATACTAACCCATCCTCACTTGTGTACATGAGAGTTTTTCATTGGTTCAAAAACTAAATATATTCTCCACAAACTCAGTGCATTGTCAAGCTATGATAGCGTAGATGTAAATGAGCTGATGAAGATTTTTAATGATTCCTTACTGTGATAAATATTTTTCATATGTAGAGATAACGATTTTAATAATCGTCAGTTCATTATGTCAAAGAGTTAAATATTTTGTTATTGAGTGTCAAAAGTAATTGCACACGATTGGTGGGTATAACGTGAGCCCTGAAAGCACAGTTGATAAATTATATGTATAATAAAAAAGGGATTAGCTGTTTTGTCTTTCTATAATAGATCCCAAACTTTCACTTTTATTGATTCATGCAGTCTAGTTAAGTGACAGCAACATTTAAATGATTTTTGGTACAATCCGCACCTAATATTACTTCCCTTACAGGGTCAGGTTCGTATTTATTTAAAATATCTGTTTAGCACTCTGGGTTTGAGAAGACAGTTCAGATGTTTTGTCCATTTGCACGCTAAGTGGTAAGCCAAGTTTGCACATATTAGTACACTCACTGCATAGACACATATAGACACATAAAGTGTGGACATTTGTAATGCCGGAAATGCATATCCTCCTATTTCCATTTATTGTACTATAAATTTTTTCCTTATTTTGTTACCTGAAGATATGATATTTCTGTGTCTTTATATATTGTAATTGTTTTACTGTTTGTATATATATATATATATATATATATATATATATATATATATATACTCCTGGAAATTGAAATAAGAACACCGTGAATTCATTGTCCCAGGAAGGGGAAACTTTATTGACACATTCCTGGGGTCAGATACATCACATGATCACACTGACAGAACCACAGGCACATAGACACAGGCAACAGAGCATGCACAATGTCGGCACTAGTACAGTGTATATCCACCTTTCGCAGCAATGCAGGCTGCTATTCTCCCATGGAGACGATCGTAGAGATGCTGGATGTAGTCCTGTGGAACGGCTTGCCATGCCATTCCCACCTGGCGCCTCAGTTGGACCAGCGTTCGTGCTGGACATGCAGACCGCGTGAGACGACGCTTCATCCAGTCCCAAACATGCTCAATGGGGGACAGATCCGGAGATCTTGCTGGCCAGGGTAGTTGACTTACACCTTCTAGAGCGCATTGGGTGGCACGGGATACATGCGGACGTGCATTGTCCTGTTGGAAGAGCAAGTTCCCTTGCCGGTCTAGGAATGGTAGAACGATGGGTTCGATGACGGTTTGGATGTACCGTGCACTATTCAGTGTCCCCTCGACGATCACCAGTGGTGTACGGCCAGTGTAGGAGATCGCTCCCCACACCATGATGCCGGGTGTTGGCCCTGTGTGCCTCGGTCGTATGCAGTCCTGATTGTGGCGCTCACCTGCACGGCGCCAAACACGCATACGACCATCATTGGCACCAAGGCATAAGCGACTCTCATCGCTGAAGACGACACGTCTCCATTCGTCCCTCCATTCACGCCTGTCGCGACACCACTGGAGGCGGGCTGCACGATGTTGGGGCTTGAGCGGAAGACGGCCTAACGGTGTGTGGGACCGTAGCCCAGCTTCATGGAGACGGTTGCGAATGGTCCTCGCCGATACCCCAGGAGCAACAGTGTCCCTAATTTGCTGGGAAGCGGCGGTGCGGTCCCCTACGGCACTGCGTAGGATCCTACGGTCTTGGCGTGCATCCGTGCGTCGCTGCGGTCCGGTCCCAGGTCGACGGGCACGTGCACCTTCCGCCGACCACTGGCGACAACAGCGATGTACTGTGGAGACCTCACGCCCCCACGTGTTGAGCAATTCGGCGGTACGTCCACCCGGCCTCCCGCATGCCCACTATACGCCCTCGCTCAAAGTCCGTCAACTGCACATACGGTTCACGTCCACGCTGTCGCGGCATGCTACCAGTGTTAAAGACTGCGATGGAGCTCCGTATGCCACGGCAAACTGGCTGACACTGACGGCGGCGGTGCACAAATGCTGCGCAGCTAGCGCCATTCGACGGCCAACACCGCGGTTCCTGGTGTGTCCGCTGTGCCGTGCATGTGATCATTGCTTGTACAGCCCTCTCGCAGTGTCCGGAGCAAGTATGGTGGGTCTGACACACCGGTGTCAATGTGTTCTATTTTCCATTTCCAGGAGTGTATATATGCATTTATGTTGATGTATAATTGGTTTGTTTTGTAAATACAATTTGTATTTTTACGCTGGGTCTTGCCTAGGGAAAAATATGCTATCGAACCATTACATCGATAGGTCGTGTGGAGAACCAAAGTGTGTAGGGTCTTTGGTAGTGTTAACTCTGCCACATGGAGTGCGTGCAGAGCAGAGTTTGGCTGGAGTAGGGGGCTCCCGCGAGTTGCCGCGCTTTCGGGGTTTGGCAGCATGTAGTTGCGCTCGACTTGCTATGATAGTTTCTGACACGATGTCGGGGACGGGAAGCATTAGCTGGTGCACATCAAGAGCCCATTTCGCCTGGTGACCGTGTCGAGAAGAAGGCGCTCCAACATCCAGCTTCTGCAACAGCGACGGCCGACAATGAGTGACTGTCGCCACCTCCTCGATCGACGACTTCAAACCTTCAATCAACCAACAAGGAAGACTGGTAGCACGTAAAGTTTTAGGACTGTATGGCAGACCTCAGCTTTTCAAACTATTCCATTAGCAAAATACAGCAACTTAGCATGAATCTTTGTTGCTCATTGACCCAATTGCATTACCATGCAGGGTCCCTTCCTTTTCCGAAATGAACTTGAGTGTCGTTGAAATTCAAACGCCAGCATTAAAGTAATATCATTCCATTTCACTGCTTTAATTTCAAAGTTCAGTTAAGGTATTCATAGTTGGCTACAATATTTAGATTACACAAGCACAAATTAAGAGTGCGAGTTTTGTTACCATATTTTAGCTTACCTGTGACTGCAGCTCAGCTTGGTGCGTACTAAATTTTTCTATTGTTAATTGTTCAGGATCATTTAATTCTAGTTCAAAGTTAAATCTCTTATTTCTAAATTGTGTAGATTCAAGTAGCTTTTGAAATGATTTGTGAGGTAGCCTGCTATAGTGTACAAACGGGTCGGACGATATACGAACGTCCTGTCATCGTCACCCGTAAGCATTTCCTCGCGTTTTCCTTGTTGCACTATCAACAGTGTTGTTGATTACAGTACACCAACCTGTAGCCGTGATGTCTTTCCAAGCCGGCCGATGTGGCCGAGCGGTTCTAGGCGCTACAGTCTGGAACCGCGCGACCACTACGATCGTAGGTTCGAATCCTGCCTCGGGCGTGGATGTGTGTGGTGTTAGGTTAGTTAGGTTTAAGTAGTTCTAAGTTTTAGGGGACTGATGACCTCAGAAGTTAAGTCCCATAGTGCGCAGAGCCATTTGAACCATTTTTACCTTTCCAAACCTTTCGCCCGCGGACGCCTGTGCTTTATAACATTTTTTTTTCTTCACTTAAAACTTCCGGGCTGATAGGCCGTGGTCGAAGTATAAAACTCTCTCCTGACGTTTCGTCTCCGACTGCGGGAGACATCCTCGGAGGTAAAGCGGCGAACTGCGAAGAGAACTCGACGAAGCGCTGATTATATAGGCAGTACAGAGGGCGCCACAGTCGATCACGTGGCGTAGGCTATGAGATTGTCTCTGGTAATGCCAACATTCTCGATTGAAAGTAATCGATCGTCACGCTTGCGGTGCAACGCTGACATCCAAATTTTATCCAGTTTAACACCTTCGTCTTTCCTGTTAAAATTATTACGATGTTTATCAATCTCGATAGCCTCTCTATACAAGCGTGCATAATAATGTGAGGTTTTTGACATGACGCTCGTGTCGCTGAATTTTATTTCATGATCACCTTCCTGGTAAAAAAGAATCGAGACTCGTACTGGTGTGAGTGTGAGCATACCATAATGTTTTGGGGTGCTGTACACCTATAAACGATAACTGCACTGCTTGTCTGAAATGTGTATATCTTGCAGTGTAAAGTTACTGTCGTTTAAGTTCCGGCATGTCCAGAGAAAATGCCTGTATGTTCTATCGTGAAGGAGGTAGAGATTCAGCACATCGGTAACCGTAAGTGTATGAGCGAGATTTTATGGCCGGCCCATGTGACCGAGCGGTTTTAGGCGCTTCAGTCCGGAACCGTGCGACTGCTACGGTCGCTGGTTCGAATCCTGCCTCGGGCATGGATGTGTGTGATGTCCTTAGGTTGGTTAGGTTTAATTACACTATTGGCCATCAAAATTGCTACATCACAAAGATGACTTACTACAGACGCGAAATTTAATCGACAGGAAGAAGATGCTGTGATATGCAAATGATTAGCTTTTCAGAGCATTCACACAAGGTTGGTGCCGGTGGCGACGCCTACAACGTGCTGACATGAGAAAAGTTTCGAACCGATTTCTCATACACAAACAGCAGTTTACCGACGTTGCCTGGTGAAACGTTGTTGTGATGCCTCGTGTAAGGAGGAGAAATGCGTACCATCACGTTTCCGACCTTGATAATGGTCGGGTTGTAGCCTATCGCGACTGCGGTTTATCGTATCGCGACATTGCTGCTCGCGTTGGTCGAGACCCAATGACTGTTAGCATAATATGGAATCGGTGAGTTCAGGAGGGTAACACGGAACGCCGTACTGGATCCCAACGGCATCGTATCACTAGCAGTCGAGATCACATGCATCTTATCCGCATGGCTGTAACGGATCGTGCAGCCAAGTCTCGATCCCTGAGGCAACAGATGGGGACGTTTCCAAGACAACAACCGTCTGCACGAACAGTTCGACGACGTTTGCAGCAGCATGGACTATCAGCTCGGAGACCGTGGCTGCGGTTACCCTTGACGCTGCATCACAGACAGGAGCGCCTGCCATGGTGTACTCGACGACGAACCTGGGTGCACGAATTGCAAAACGTCATTTTTTCGGATGAATCCAGGTTCTGTTTACAGCATCATGATGGTCGCATCCGTGTTTGGCGACATCGCGGTGAACGTATATTTGGAGCGTGTATTCGTCATCGCCATATTGACGTATCATCCGGCGTGATGGTATGGGGTGCCATTGGTTACACGTCTCGGTCACCTCTTGTTCGCATTGACGGCACTTTGAACAGTGGACGTTACATTTCAGATGTTTTACGACCCATGGCTCTACCCTTCATTCGATCCCTGCGAAACCCTATACTTCAGCAGGATAATGCACGACCGCATGTTGTAGGTCCTGTACGGGCCTTTCTGGATACAGAAAATGTTCGACTGCTGCCCTGGCCAGCACATTCTCCAGATCTCTCACCAATTGAAAACGTCTGGTCAATGGTGGCCGAGCAACTGGCTCATCACAATACGCCAGTCACTACTCTTTATGATCTGTGGTATTGTGTTGAAGCTGCATGGGCAGCTGTACCTGTACACGCCATTCAAGCTCTGTTTGACTCAATGCCATGCGCATCAAGGCCATTATTACGGCCAGAGGTGGTTGTTCTGGGTACTGATTTCTCAGGAGCTATGCACCCAAATTGCGTGAAATTGTAATTACGTGTCAGTTCTAGAATGATATATTTGTCCAATGAATACCCGTTTATCATCTATATTTCTTCTTGGTGTAGCAATTTTAATGGCCAGTAATGTAGATCTAAGTCTAGGGTACTGATGACCTCAGATGTCAAGTGCCATAGTGCTCAGAGCCATTTGAACCTTTTTTTTTATTTTATGTGGAAAATTATGTGTGCTATAGATATTGATATTCGTTCTAGAAACACTGCCATAAAGAGGAGACATTTCCAGTACATCGGTCGGCGTCAGACTGCAGCGCCAGTCGTAACATTTAATTGTATTTACACTGATAAATATATGCCTGGTTCCCTATACTCTTGTGAATCTGGAGATGACCGTAGAAAGCATAGCAGCTAGCAAACAGGTCGGGGCCGGAAACAGTATCTCAGCGGACATCTTTGTTCAGAGAGTCGGAGAAAGCTTCCGGCTTAGGACGATTTGGCTCGCGGCTCTCCCTGGACGGGTGAATAGTGAACTAATACCCTGTTTGCGTTGAGTCGTGTTCGGGACCGCGTCTGTCGCGTGTATTCTCCGTGGAAATTTGAGAAGATCCAATATGGCGAGTGTCTCCGCTGGGAGTATTGATAGCGTTCCAGCTCCTACAACTCAGTCCCCGTGGGGTGGGGGCCCTCTACAGCCGGCGGGATCTCTCTGGCTGACACGCGCTTCCGCGGCTGCGGTCATGGAACGCGTTTGCGGCCGCAGATCCCTCCGTTGGCGCTGTACTGCAGCACGGTGCATGTGGGCGTACAGAAGGTGAGTGTGTGGGACGTGAGAGTGTTTCCGACGGTCTCAGTCATCTATAGTGAATTTAAAATAAGTTGCAACTTTAGACAATTCAGTACAGGGCGAGTAGAGGGAAGCGCAGTTGCCAGCGTGTGCTGAGCCGTCCGCAGGTGACGATAATGGAACCTGGCGCGCTCGCTTGACTGCGTGAACAACAAACCGATCTGCGATCTTTCTCAAACGATTTTAAGTGAAGTATTCGGAACAAACTCTCATTCTCACACATCTTACAGTTTAAATCGCCAGATTCATGCTGAACCGCCTCTCATTTAGTCATGGTTATTGTGATACGTCAGTATTGAGTAAACTACTGCAAGAAATTCTTACAAGGGAACCTCCCCATCGCACCCCCTCAGATTTGGTTATAAGTTGGCACAGTGGATTGGCCTTGAAAAACTGAACACAAATCAATCGAGAAAACAAGAAGTAGTTCTGTGGAACTATGAAAAAAATAAGCAAAATATACAAACTGAGTAGTCCATGCGCAAGATCGGCAACATCAAGGAGAGTGTGAACTCAGGAGCGCCGTGGTCCCGTGGTTAGCGTGAGCAGTTCCGGAACGAGAGGTCCTTTGTTCAGACGAAAGGACGTGCCTCTCCGATGGGAACCGAAAACATTTGATCGCAAGGTCATAGGTCAAGCGATTCCTCCACAGGAAAACTCGTCTGATATATTCTATACGACACTGGTGACGGCATGTGCGTCACATGACAGGAATATGTTGTCGACCCACCTAACTTGTACACTTGGCGAATGGGTAAAAAGATTCTTCTACCTTGCCCGATTTAGGTTTTCTTGTGGATGTGATAATCACTCCCAAAAAAGGGATGAAAACATAAGAGTTTGTCACATAAGCTGCAACAAATGAATGCAACAGTTTCACAGTCGCACAGTTTTCCCTGTGTTCTGTCAAAACAAATGTTTTTAACGTTTTCAAATTTTTACGTGTGTAGACCGTCAAATCCTGCATATGTCCAAGCAAATCTGAGCTTGTCCTGGAATTTTGGAGAGCGAAGTTGATTATGTGTGAGTGCCTGAACTTTGATAATTGTCTGAAAATAAAAAATTAAACTTCTCATTCGAGGGATGACTTGAACCACGGGCCTCTCGTTGCGCAGCTGCTCACTCTAACCACGAGACCACGGCGCTCCACAGCTCATATTGTCCTTGATGTTGCCTATCACGCACATGGACTACTCAGTTTGTACATATTGCTTTTTTTTCATAGTTCCACACAACTTCTTCCTGTTTTCTCGATGGATCTGTGTTCAGTTTTTCAAGGCCTATTCACTGTGCCAACTTATAACTAAATCTGAGGGGGGTGCGATGGGGAGGTTCCCTTGTTACGGTGTAGTGAAAGGTAGAGGTCGCTGTGAATTTGTGTTTTGTGGGTATTAGCTTGAATGTTTCCGCTTATTAAATGTAGGTAATGTACTGAATTATTCTTTAAACTTGGAAGTATATCGCTGTTACCAATCTCGGGAAAATGAAATGTGTGTAAAGCCCACCATGCGTCAGTGAAAAAACTAAAGTGAAATATTCATAAATTCCTCAAATCTCGTAAATGGTTCTGAAGTAAGAGTGATTTCAGGTGTTCAGCAGGGGAGTGTCGTAGGACCGTTGCTATTCACAATGTACATAAATGACCTTGTGGATAACATCGGAAGTTCACTGAGGCTTTTTGCGGATGATGCTGTAGTATATCGAGAGGTTGTAACAATGGAAAATTGTACTGAAATGCAGGAGGATCTGCAACGAATTGACGCATGGTGCAGGGAATGTCAATTGAATCTCAATGTAGACAAGTGTAATGTGCTGCGAATACATAGAAAGAAAGATCCTTTATCATTTAGCTACAGTATAGCAGGTCAGCAACTGGAAGCAGTTAATTCCATAAATTATCTGGGAGTAGCCATTAGGAGTGATTTAAACTGGAATGACTATATAAAATTAATCGTCGGTAAAGCAGATGCCAGGCTGAGATTCATTGGAAGAATCCTAAGGAAATGCAATCCGAAAACAAAGGAAGTAGGTTACAGTACACTTGTTCGTCCACTGCCTGAATATTGCTCACCAGTGTGGGATCCGTACCAGATAGGGTTGATAGAAGAGATAGAGAAGATCCAACGGAGACCAGCGCGCTTCGTTACAGGATCATTTAGGAATCACGAAAGCGTTACGGAGATGATTGATAAACTCCAGTGGAAGACTCTGCAAGAGAGACACTCAGTAGCTCGGTACGGGCTTTAGTTGAAGTTTCGAGAACATATCTTCACTGACGAGTCAAGCAGTATATTGCTCCCTCCTACGTATATCTTGCGAAGAGACCATGAGGATAAAATCAGAGAGATTAGAGCCCACACAGAGGCATACCAACAATCTTTCTTTCCACGAACAATACGAGACTGGAATAGAAGGGAGAACCGATAGAGGTACTCAAAGTACCCTCCGCCAGACACCATCAGGTGGCTTGCGGAGTATGAATGTAGATGTGGATGTAGATATTGAAACAACATTTTGGCAAATGATAGCACTCAAAGACAAGACTGTTTAGCCACATGATTAATATGCGCAACTTCCATATCTACCGCGATATTCAAGTGACTACAGATTTTTTTCAGTGAAATAATGTAATTATTGCAGGCCTTTGATAGCTGGTGAAACGAGAATTGCTGTGGCTTGTGTAACAATATAAGTGAAGAAGTTACAAATTTATTTTTATACTGAGAATGGGCTGTTTAATAAGCTATTGACCTGACTTGCACTCAGTTGCTAGTTTAATAACACACTATTTCAGCATTCTGTAGCAATTTCAGCTCCATTAGAATGTTAGTGAGATGAATATTTCTAAATTCTGCTAACATGGCAACAAGAGAAGTTCCGTATTCATCAAAACTCGCCACAGTCCTTCATGAATCAATGTCTCCGCAACCACCTTCTTAGAGTGGCTGACAACTCAAGACCAGTCCTCTCCTGTAAGTTACACAGTGGCTTCTTTTGTCAGCATTTCAGATTCCTTCTTTATCAATGCACGCAGGTATGTTAAAAATGTATTACCGTAAGGTAGTAAAAAAGAAATAAAACTACTCGTAGGAAAGCCAATCTTACACCTGTGCATAAAGGGTTCACACCTAACCTTCGCTGGCTGGGGTGGCCGAGCGGTTCTAGGCGCTACAGTCTGGAACCACGCAACCGCTACAGTTGCAGCCTCGAATCTTGCCTTAGACATGGATGTGTGTGATGTCCTTAGGTTAGTTAGGTTTAAGTATTTCTAAGTTCTAGGGGACTCATGACCTCAGAAGTTAAGTCCCATAGTGCTCAGAGCCATTTCAACCATTTGAACCTAACCTCCACAGGCTTAGAATTCTGTTCATAACTTCTCATGAACAACCTAAAAATAGCGATGCAGAGAAAGTCAACAACATAAGGTTAAAATTAAATACAGGGTGGAAATCAGATTGATCAAATGGAAAGTGAATGATGAATACATCAATAGCACTCAAAACGAAGTAAAGCTGTCTGATATGTTGTCAAGATGGAACTGGGTGGAAGTAAGACTACAAACAATACTTTATCTTTAGATTTTATCATTCCATATGATTTCAATAGTTTTTTGGTCAATGCTTGTGATTTCATTAATAATGTTGCAAATGAGAAACTAAAGTTGATAATATTCAGAACTGAAATAGTGTTGACAACTTTTTGAAACAATGCAAAGAGATTAAAGCAAATGGCCACAAAAGTACAAAAGTTAAGACACTCAAAAATCACAGGGCATTTATGGTCTCTTCAAATTTGAAAAACAAGCTATATTATAGCACACCATTTATGTTGAATGATTCACTGGATATTTAGAAGTGTCCATTGCCTTCCATCCTTAAACATTATAGTTCTTAAATCTCTAATAAAGGATCATGACAACTCACACCCAAATAATTGTTGTCAAATCTCTGTTGTATCCATTGTTTCAAAAGTACTAGAGTACTGCACACAGCTCCAAGTCTGTGAACATCTATCAACAAATACCATCCTCAGGGGCTCACAGGATGATTTCAGGGTTGGTGTGTCAGTGGAGAAAGCAGTTGAAGGTATTGTTTTATTTCTGCTACACTCATTTAAATCACAGTTATCTGTTAATGTTGTGCTATTGGATGTCGTGTCGGCGCACTCATACATGCTCCTATCACGACCACATAATTCATGTTCGGCACTGCCAGAAAGGAGACAAAATAAAGAGTGCCTGCTTCGCTCACTGGCAGCAGAATGGTCCAGGCAGCAAGCGGCCACCATGGTGGTGAAGGTTCCACTTACAGACTAGGACAGTTCTGTGATTTTGTATGATGAACATAGCATGTTATCAGGTTCTACCTGGATTACTATTCTTCTATTAATGTTCTCACATGTTTGTTTAATTCTGGTGCTCTCCTCATTGTTGTTGTATTTCTTGTGTACTGTTGGTGTGAACGAAGAACTGTAGATACTACATATCTCACGAACGCGTCTGAATGGGTCAGCCACATGATTCTGATTAAAATAGGCAAAAAAATTCTCTTTGCTCAGCTGATAACTGAGTGAGAGAAAACAAATACTACAGTTTAGTGATAGAACTAATGTTCTGCATATCAAGTGGGGCATGCCATGAAGTTCTGTGTTTGGATCTTTACTATTCATAATCTATGTACATGACATGTCAAGTATTATGTTGCATAAGTCCACACTGTATGCTGGTATCACCACATTTGTACACCTGAAGAAGAGTTAGCAGCATTAAAGTATCAAAGTAAAAATCAGGCAAGAGCAATCACTACATGGTTTGGAATCAATCAACTATATGTTAATCATGAAAAACTGTAAATATTCTCTTCAATTTATATAGAAAGTATGACAATGATTATGCTTCTGCTGAGTTTCTCATGGTTCATCTTGACTTAAAGTGAACTTTAAAAAGTCTTGTGGAATATCAGTGTACAAAGTTAGTATGGATTACGTATTTCTTAACCCTTTGGCTGGTGTGGGCTTGTGTACACGTCCTGCTACACCACTGCCCAGATGTGTGTATATGTGCGCCGCTTGGAAATTCCTACATTGCTATGGAAGTCTGAATGCGTCCTGAGCCTCCGACTTCTCACTGTTGCGGAAGAGTTATTTCCGTATCTCGGTGAATAAAAAAGTTTCGACTATTTATCATACAACATAAATGCCTCATATTGTGCTATCACTTGCATGAAACCTCGTTTCAGTATCTTGACTCGTTTATGAGATATGGCTATTTTTGTGACCATATGTTCGCGATGTGCGAGGACGTCAGTGGTCGGGTCGTGCGTGACTGTCCTTCGGATATGAGACCCAAGAAATCGAGAACGGCAATGTTTTACTTCATTTGATGCAGTACACTAACTGTACGGCAGTCTTTTAGTAAGTAAATATATTAGGGTGTAAGATGTGCATAAATCAAATTTTTTCGCTTGATAAATTTCTTAAAAATGGATGATAAGTATTTCACAGCAGCTGACAAATACTCACGGGCGGAACTGAACGAAACGACATATCGCCTTCTCTCAATTTTAAATAAAATTTCGGTATCTTACCTATATTTAATTCACTTCAGTGTATGAGCTAACGTCAACCATACGCAAAATTCATGCATTGCGTTTTTGCCTTGGTGAACTGTTTAAATTTCCTGCATTGTTTTACCTAATTTGAGGCAACACATTGAGTATGACGGATAACGAAAATAAATTCAGTTCTTTATCGAATTAGATATCAGACTGTAAAATGTGCAAAAAAGCAAAGTTTTTCTCATGACAGTTTTCGAAAAATTGGATGATAAGTATTTCATATAGAGCAGGGCACCGCCTTCCAGCACAGACAAAAGCTTTCGGTGAGCAGTACAGCTATAACAGAAGCCTTCTCAGCATGGAACGCAAAGAGCACATCTGCAGCAGCGAGAGGGTTAAGTAAACTCCCATCTTGTGTTAGTAATAACGTTAGTGGCAATGTTTAATGTCCACTATGCCTTTTTCTACAACCAGTTCACATATAGAGTTCTATTATAGGGCAATTCCTCTTGGTAAGGAAAAAACTAAGTGGCAGAGAAAGGCATTCAGATGAATTTCTGGTGCCAAAACTAGAGTGTCTTGTAGACTATCTAAATCATTCAACACACAAATGGAAACCAGAAGAACCATAAATTGTGACAGTCTGTTCATCAACATGATTCACCTACAACAGCAGACTGACATCCCAGCTGCCAGACTTAAAAAAATCCAAACCAGTTACAAACACTTGAGTTTACAGTTACAGGCATTTAATAAATTGTGAACACAGGCACTGGGTGAGATACTTAGTGTGTTCAGAAACACCACTAGAAACAGGCTTATACAAAGGAGATTTTAATCAATAAAAGAATTTAAAATGTGTCTCCAAAATGATATTGAATATATATAATAGTGTTTCATTTATATTTTGTATGTATGTTTGTCATGTATTGTTTCACAAACATGTTATATTTTGGTAGTAATTTGTTTATTTATTCATCCAGGGATCATCTCACAATGATACAGGAGTTTTCATTATAATGCAAAGAAGACAAGTAGTTCCAGTACACATATAAATACAGGACAGGTGGTTGGCGGTGACCTTGCTGAAGCAACCATTCTGTCTCAAATCATTTAGGAAAAAACCCAGGATGGTCGCTCTGAGTGAACTCCATCCTCAGTGCCTTAGCAATAGCACAGACTCTTTCGGTTGGTACCCTGTTATACAATGTTCTTTTTATCAAACACAATTTACACCAAATGTGTTATAATATAAAATGTAGTTTTGCAATGCACCACTATGGATGTCTGCTGGTGATTTCTAGACTGTGAACTTTGTATCTAACTATATCTTCTTCATGATGCATACATGGTGTTCATTTTAATCAAAGACACTGAAATATCTCGAAAATTAAACATCGGATCAATACAAGTTATAATTCCAATTTGTTTGTCTCAGAGAGGGACATCAGTGATATCACACTCGTACCTTCAACATTGCAGCGCGTCAGCAATCGTTGGTTAATATATTAAAAAACTAGAAACCCACCTCGACTGCGAAAAATGCACCTAGTGTTTACCTAGGTTTTGGAGTAGATAACTACACCTTCTTCAGAACAATAAAACCCACAAGTGCCTAAGAAGACCTTTGTCAATGATTAAAAGAACACCATGCCTATACATTTATAAACGAAAAAAGGGAAACACAAACAGTACATATGTACAAACTCTAAAACGTTGCTTAACTTAGTGGTGTAACCTCCACCTCACACCGGCCTATGTTCGATGGGCCATGACCCGCCATAAACTGCAGCTGCTAATGGTCGATCACTTACATGCTCGACTCACTACCTATGCACATGCGCAAGACAAGGGAAGTTACTTGAAAGCGCATGCGCATACGAATACGTGAAAGTTTGTATATGGGTCGTGGCTAAATAGCCCTTATATTCCCAACTGTGGATCAACGTATATCAAAAAATAGAGTAGCTGAAAGTGACAATAACAAATAACGCACAAGTCAGTAAAGATATTGTTCTCAACCATGTGTACAAACGAACCGATCGACTCACATGGAATTAGATGGCCTCCAGGGCAGTGGCTGTGGGCAGAAGTGAGTGACCTCACTTTCATCAAAAGACAAGTTCCAGCCTAACGTCAACAGATGGCTTTAGCTTGGGACTCATGTGCCTTTCTATGATGTCGTGAATGTGAGCCAATTAGAGGTTGATATGCGCCCTGCCATAGCAAGACGCAACTCAGAATTGTGTGTCAAGTCTCTTTGGCTGACTGCAACATATTGTATCTGTGTATAACAGAGCAAAATTATTTCCCATTTGACAACCAGTTCCAGTCACATCAGGACAGATCTTCCATGGTGTCACCAGTCAGAAGACTCCAAGACAGCATTCCCCTCAGTCACACTGAAAGATAAATATTTGTAACAATAGTGAGATCCTAACGATATATGATAGTATACTGATATTTCTATCTAGATGACATCATATTTCTTCTAAATAAAACTCCCAGTTGCATACAACAACTCCACAATGATATAAACACAGATCACCCTAAAATAAAATTCACCAGAGAAACAGCTAATAGCGAAATGTTAAATTTCTTTGACTTCACCAAACACAGAGACAACAACCAATACCAGCTCTCCATATTCATGAAAGGCATCACTACCAGCAGAGCCATATGGACTCTCATCATCTGATTCTGCACAGACTAGCCAGTTTCCAATATATGCTACACAGACTGTACAAAATTCCACTCAGTGAAGATAAAAACAAAAATTAATTACAGAAAATCAAACAAATGGTTATAGAGAATGGATATAATACAAACATTGTAGAGAAACTGAAACACAAAATTAAAACAAAAATAAAGGAGACACTCGGCGCACAAAAATAAACGACTTGTCACCAACTTGCAGACACAGAAACACACAGAACACTCACACAGCCACAGATGAACAAGAAACGCCAATAACAACAAGCAAATGGTTTACTCTCACTTACAACAAAGCAGCCCACTGAATAGTCAACATATTCAAACAACAAGGGCTAAAAATAGCCTAGAACAGA
Organism: Schistocerca serialis cubense; assembly: GCF_023864345.2. NCBI lineage: Eukaryota > Metazoa > Arthropoda > Insecta > Orthoptera > Acrididae > Schistocerca > Schistocerca serialis. Next base: position 75,977,362 of record NC_064640.1, read on the forward strand.
CAACTCAGTACAGAGAAAACTAAGAGCAACCAACACAAGCAGAGGCAAACATAACAAATCTGGTATTTGCCAACGGACATGCCAAGGCAGCAAATCAGTTTATATAGGACAGACAAGCAGAAACTTTGTTACCAAATACACAGAACATAGAAAAGCAATAAAAAGTAACAGCTGTCATTCTGCATTTGTTCATCATCTTATGAACATGAATCACAGCCTAAGAAAAACCAACAATCACTTGAAAATTTTCAAATGCAAGTAGATCCATTTTGTTGCTTTTGGGCCAATAGGTAATCATAAAACTAAATTCTGTATTTTATAAGTAAAACAACTGATTTTTAAAAAATTCAATATATTTAATTAGCTAATCCGATTATAAGGCTTTAACTAAATACCTATTTTTTACAATAACACAACTAATTACAATAACCAACTGATTTTTAACTTTATTATTTCATTAACAATGTCATTGTAACACAAAAACAAGTTTAGATAACAAAAGTAAGATATTTTTTAAAAGTTTACATTGTGAATGTAAGTAAATAAATACAATGTACTACATAACAAACGTAAATTATATTAAAATTTTTTCATTGTGAACATAAGTAAATAATAAAAATAATTAGTTAATAAAAGTATATTATTTTAAAAAAATTGCATTGTGAAGGTAAAAAATTAATTAAAATGTATTAGTTAACAAAGTACACTATTTTAAAAAATCACATTGTGAATGTAAGTAGATAATTAACATGTATTAATAACCAAGTTAAATAAATTGAAATGTGTTGGTTAACAAAAGTAAATTATTTTAAAAATTTTACATTGTGAATTCTATATAATGAAATTCATTATTTCTGTTTTTAAGTTTCAGCGTTCCTTTATATTTCAATACTTTTGTGCTTTTGTAATTATTTCAAAATAAAAATCATCAATTAATTTAGAAAATCTATTTGGTAAAATAACTTATAAAACGTTATTGAGTTCTAGACAAAGTTGTTCTCCATATCTAGTATTTAAATATTCACAGTTCGTAATAATATATAAAACATTTATCTCTAGCTCACTTACTTCTTTAATTTCTTTAGAAATACTTACATTGTTGAGCTTCTTGATAAAAGTAGTTTCCATTTAAATAAAAAATTTTTATTACTTTTACAAAAATAAATTTGTAGTGTTTATTCAACATATTTTTAAAAATTTTAATTTTGAACTTAGAGCTAAGGGATTCGTTGAAAATTATTCTTCCTTTTTTTTATAAGTCTAATAAAAATTATTTCTTATACATGGAGAACGTAAATGCAATGCAAACTAAACTAAAAGAAATTGAAGAACTAATTGAGCAATGTGAAAAAGATATTAATTTTCTTTTTTGTTTAACTAATGAAAATAATAATCAATTTGTCAAAACAACTTGCAATCATATTTTTCACAAAGAATGTATTGACGAATGGTTAAAGGAAAAAGAAAATTGTCCACATTCTAGAGCTATTATTAAACATAAATTACCAGAAACAGTTAAAATAATTAACATATTTGATTTGTTTGATGCTCAAGATGAAGCAGATATTATGGTGTAGCAGCATATTATGTTAAATAGCATTTTATGCTGCTGATTAATTACATATTTAAATTGTAAGAATTATAAATATTATAAAAATTTATTTTTTCACAAATCTTATAAATTTTTTTATATATAAATGGAGCAAGTTCAATGAGAGTCTTCTATGAAATCTAAATTTTGTAAATATTGTAATAAAGAGAAATCAATTGATAATATTACTTAACAGAAATATACAAAAGATGGTTATAGAACTACATGTAGATCATTTATAAAAAAATATCATCTAAAAAACTACAATAAAATTCGAGTTCTTTGTGTATGTGGGAATAGTGTTACTAAATATTATTTTAAGGAACATTTAGGATGACATCCATGTGAAGAAGATTAAAAAGTATTATTAAGAATAAATAATGAAGAAAAATCTACATCTAGAAACAATAAGGAAGAAGTTGTAACTGAAGAAACATTTACATCTACAAAGAAAAGTATAAGTTATGAAGATAATAAAGATTTAAATTATTTTTACATAAATCCTTCACACAAAGATTAACATAATAATAAATGTAAGACGTTTACATCACAATATATTAAGAACAAGAAAGCTTTAAATTTATGATTAATTATTTATTAAATAATAATCCTTTTTTGATTAAATAAATAAATTTTGAAAACTAATTGATTGTTAAACTAAATAGTAAACTAATTGATTGTTAAACTAAATAGTAAACTTATTGATTGTTAAACTAAATGGTAAATAAATAAAAAACAAATTCTTTTAAAAAACAAATTGTTTAAAAACTAATTGATTGTAAACTAAATAGTAATCTAATTCTCTATTTGATTTATTATCTATTAAATAATAATCCTTATCCACCTATTGAATAATAATCATTTTAATAAAAAATATTTTTACAAGTCTAATGAATTTCTTCTGTAATAAATAAAAGAACGAAACGGAAAGATACATTGCTAGTGAACTACAACTACAACAGTTAAAAGTTTCTACACTTCGTGAATTTTGTAGAATAAATAATTTACAAGGATATTCAAATTTACATAAAGCTCATTAAATTAATTTTAGTATTAAATATTATTGAATTATTGTTAGAAATATTAAACCTGAAGTAAGTGATAATCATACAAATATTGTTAAAAATTATACACCTGAAGTAAGCAATAATTTTTGGAAAAAGTTCTAGCTAAAGAACATAACCAATAAAAGAATATTTCCATTTGCTAAAAATTTATTTGTAAAACAGAAACCAAGAGATAGAAATACAATTAAAGATTCTTTACAAAAAAAAAGCAATTCAAAAGAGATTACAAACTATATATTTTGAAAATTGTATTGGTATAATCGATCCTAATCAATTCTTAACCGTAGTAAAAACAAAAGCTTTTAAAGTTGTTAAAGACTATTTGATAGTACATTATGGTTTAAAGATAAATATTATATACATTGTGAATATAAACTACAAACAAATGATATATATGAAAAAGTTCAAGAATTTGGACCACAAACACGAAAATATACTATTATGACAGAAAAATATTTTAGTAAAAAATGTAAACAAGGTAAACGAAATATTTTAGAAAAAAACCCCTAATTTTCAAGAATAAGAATAAGGATGGTCATTAAACAGAATTATTGTTTTTCAACTAGCAATTAACAACTTTATGCCACTAAAAGGATCATCTTACATCTATTTGCCAAAAATAATAAAAAACAAAAATGCTTCTAATAATGTAAACCATAATGTTGAAAATTTGTTTCTATGGTCTATAAAACCAGCTTTGTTTCCTATAGATGAAAATACTGAAAGAATAAGAAAATATAAAAATGTTGTTCTTGACCTTAATGATAAAACTCGAAAATATTGAATTTCCTGTTTAGTTCATTATTATCCAAAATTAGAAAATAAAATTAATATTTCTATTAATATTTATTGATTTGATGATGAAGAATATCAAGTGTATCCATTAAAAATTACAAAATGTAAAAAGGAAAAATATGTAAATCTACTAAATTTCAAGAAAGATAGTAATTCACACTATTGTTAAAAAATGTAACTATACTTGTATCAATAAAAAACAATAAACATGAAGAAGTGAAATTTATTTGTGTATCAATAAAAAACAATAAACATGAAGAAGTGAAATTTATTTGTGATTTATATTAACTACATTTCAATAGTTAAGAAATATTAGATAATCGTACAGCAAATTGTTTAACTAAAAATCCATTAAAAGTTGAAATGTCAAGTGAAGAAAATGTGTGTATTTTAAAAATTACCAATTTATACAAAAAGTTCCATTTGTTATTTATGCTGCTTTTGAAAGTTACTTTTCAATATTGATAATTGTGAACAAAATCCAGAAACACAATACACAATAAAATATCAAAACCATGTAACAAGTGCATTTTGTTACTACATTAAATTTATATGGAAATTATTAAGATCCTATTGTTTATAGAGGACCAAATACTCATAAAAAAATTTATTGAATGTATAAAACAAGAATTTGAAGAAATTGGAAATATTTATTCTGAACTTGAAGAAACAAAAGCACTTACATTTGAAGAAAGCTAAGTATATAATAATTCTAAATTTTTCACATAGTGTAAGTACCACTATACTATAACATATATATAAAAGTCTGTCATCATGATCATCTAACTAGAAAATACATTGCTCCATTATACAATAATTGTAATTTAAAACTACGCCAACCTCATTTCCAACCTATTTATTTACATAATTTATCTGTTTTAGATTCTCATCTATTTGTAAAAGAACTTGTTTATGATAATAAAGAAACAGGACAAATACCAAACAATAAAAATAAAATACATTAGTTTTGGGAAACACATAAAAAATTAAAAAATGATATTTGTTGATACACATAAATTTATGGCTACTTCACTTGATAAACTTTCAACAAATTTAAATAAAAATCAATTAAAAATATTAAAAAGTATTTTCTCCAGAATTATTAATTTAGTAATTAGAAGAATTGTTTATCCTTATGATTACATGGATTCTTGGAAAAAGACAGTTACCAATAAAAAAAATTTACAATAAATTAAATGATTGTAATATATCTAATGGAGATTATGAACATGCAAAATGACTTGTGGAAAAATTCAATATAAAAACTAATGATGAACATCATTATTTTTATCTTAAGACTATTCTTAATGATGTTTTTGAAAATTTTAGAAAAACATGTTACAAACATTTAATCTTGATCCTGCTTGGTATTTTACAGCACCAGGTTATTCTTGGGACGCAATGTTAAAAATTACTGAACCAGAACTTGAATTGTTATATGATTATGATATGCTTTTAATGGTTGAAAAAGGAACAAGAGGATGAATTTCACAATGCTGTAAAAGATACGTAAATCAAAATAATAAATATTTAAAACATTTTATTAATAAAGAAATATCAAATTATATAACATTTCTAGATGCAAAAACTTTTATGGTTATTCTATGTGTCACCACATGGTGGATTTAAATGACATAATTTTAATTGTACAAATATAAATGAAATTTAAAACAATTAAGAAAATGGTCATCCATTTGAAGTAGATTTAGAATACCAAAAACAATTACATGGTTTACATAAAGATTTACCATTAGCTGCTGAATCAAAACTTGTTCCAGGTACAAACGAAAGTAAATAAATAACTACTTTAAACTGAAAACATAATTAGGTACTACATTATAGAAATCTTAAACAATATAAAATATAAAATTTTAAAATTTAAACAAACTAATTGGTTAAAGAAATATATAGATTCAAACACACAGTTAAGAACTAAAGCAACAAATGACTTTGATAAAGATTTCTATAAATTAATGAATACTTCTGTATTTGGTAAAGCAATGGAGAATTTAGAAATAGACAAGATGTAAAATTAGTTTTAATTAGTATAGTATTTAGCTAAACCAAACTTCAAATATAGAATTATATTTAATGAAAATCTTGTTTCTATACATGTGTATACAACTAAAATCAATTTTGATAAACCTATATTGTTGGATTAAGTATACTTGATATATCGAAAAAAAATCAGTGTTTGATTTTCACTATTGTGTTGTGAAACCTAAATATGGAGATTTTATTGAATATTGTTATCAAGATACAAATAGTTATATATACAATATTAAAACTGAAGATTTCTATGAAGCTATAAAATCAATGAATGATTGTTTTGGTATAAAAGATTATCCAACAGATAATATATATAATATTCCACAAGTAAACAAAAAAGTTGTTGGTAAAATGAAAAATGAATTTAATAGAAAAGAATTTTGTGGTTTAAGAGCAAAAATGTATGCTTATAAAGAAGGTGATAATCATCATCATCATCATTTAAGATTATGCCTTTCAGTGTTCAGTCTGGAGCATAGTCCCCATTATAAAATTCCTCCATGATCCCCTATTCAGTGCTAACATTGGTGCCTCTTCTGATGTTAAGCCTATTACCTCAAAATCATTCTTAACCGAATTTAGGTACCTTCTCCTTGGTCTGCCCAACTCCTCCTACCCTCTGCTGCTGAACCCATGAGTATCTTGGGTAACCTTCCTTCTCCCATGCGTGTAACATGACCCCACCATCTACGCCTGTTCACCCTGACTGCTACATCTATAGAGTTCATTTGCAGTTTTTCTTTGATTTCCTCATTGTGGACACCCTCCTACCATTGCTCCCATCTATTAGTACCTGCAATTATCCTAGCTACTTTCATATCCGTAACCTCAGCCTTGTTGATAAGGTAACCTGAATCCACCCAGCTTTCGCTCCAATACAACAAAGTTGGTCAAAAGATTGAACGGTGCACAGATTACTTAGTCTTGGAACTGACTTGCTTCTTGCGGAAGAGAGTAGATCGTAGCTGAGCGCTCACTGCATTAGCTTTGCTACACCTCGCTTCCAGTTCTTTCACTATGTTGCCATCCTGTGAGAATATGTGTACTAAGTACTTGAAACCGTCCACCTGTTCTAACTTTGTTCCTCCTATTTGGCACTCAAATCCATTTATATCTCTTTCCCACTGACATTACTTTCGTTTTGGAAATGCTAATCTTCATACCATAGTCCTTACATTTCTGATCTAGCTCTGCAATATTACTTTGCAAACTTTCAATCGAATCTGCCATCACAACTAAGCCATCCGCATATGCAAGACTGCTTATTTTGTGTTCACATATCTTAATCTCACCCAGCCAGTCTATTGTTTTCAACATATGATCCATAAATAATATGAACAACAGTGGAGACAGGTTGCAGCCTTGTCTTACCCCTGAAACTACTCTGAACCATGAACTCAATTTACCGTCAACTCCAACTGCTGCCTGACTATCCATGTAAAGACCTTTATTTGCTTGCAAAAGTTTGCCTCCTATTCCATAATCTCGAAGAACAGACAATAACTTCCTCCTAGGAACCCGCTCATATGCCTTTTCTAGATCTATAAAACATAGATACAATTCCCTGTTCCACTCATAACACTTCTCCATTATTTGCCGTAAGCTAAAGATCTGGTCCTGACAGCCTCTAAGAGGCCTAAACCCACACTGAGTTTCATTAAATTGGACCTCAACTAATACTCGCACTTTCCTTTCAACAATACCTGAGAAGATTTTACCCACAATGCTGATTAAAGAGATACCGATGTAGTTGTTACAATCTTTTCTGTTTCCATGTTTAAAGATTGGTGTGATTACTGCTTTTGTCCAGTCTGATGGAACCTGTCCCGACTCCCAGGCCATTTGAATTATCCTGCGTAGCCAATTAAGACCTAACATTCCACTGTATTTGATGAGTTCCGACTTAATTTCATCCACCCCAGCTGCTTTATTGCACTGCAATCTATTGAGCATTTACTCCACTTCCTCAAATGTGATCCTATTTCCATCATCATTCCTATCCCATTCTACATCGAAATCTGAAACATTACTGATCACATTTTCACCTACATTGAGCAACTCTTCAAAATATTCCCTCCATCTGCCAAAGGCATCCACAGGATTCACTAGCAGTTTTCCTGACCTGTCCAAAATACTTGTCATTTCTTTCTTACCTCCCTTTCGAAGACTGCTAACTACACTCCAGAATGGTTTTCCAGCAGCTTGACCCACAGTCTCCAACCTGTTTCCAAAGTCTTCCCAAGATTTCTTCTTGGATGCTGCAATTATCTGTTTGGCTTTGTTTCTTTCGTCAACGTAACTTTGTCTGTCTACCTGAGTTCTAGTATGTAGCCATTTTTGATACGCCTTCTTTTTCCTTTTACAGGCTGCCTTGACTGTGTCATTCCACCAAGCTGTTTGCTTCATCCTACTTTTACACACTACTGTTCGAAGACATCCTTTAGCCACTTCTAGTACTGTTTCCCTGTACTTTGTCCATTCCTTTTCCAATGACTGTAATTGAATACATTCAACTAACTGGTGCCTTTCTGAGATCACTGTTATGTACTTGTGCCTGATTTCCTTATCCTGAAGTTTCTCCACTCTTATCATCCTACATATGGACCTGACCTCCTGCACTTTCGGCCTCACAATCCCAATTTCACTGCAGATTAAATAATGATCAGTGTCATCAAAGAATCCCCTGAATACACGTGTGTCCCTCACAGCCTTCCTGAATTCCTGATCTGTTATTATATAGTCAATGACAGATCTGGTTCCCCTGTGTTCTCAAGTATACCGGTGAATGTTCTTATGTTTAAACAAGGAGTTTGTGATTACTAAGCCCATACTCGCACAGAAATCTGAGAGTTGTTTCCAATTCCGATTGGCCTCCATATCCTCTCCAAATTTACCCATAACCATTTCATACCCTTCTGTTCGATTTCCAGTCCTGGTATTAAAATCACCCATGAGCAGAACATTGTCCTTGTCCTTTACTCTAACAACTACATCACTGAGTGCCTCATAAAACTATCCATCTTATCTTGATCTGTCCCTTCACAATGCGAATATACTGACACAATCCTAATTTTCTTGCTAGACACTGTCAAATCTATCCACATCAGTCATTCGTTTACATACCTTATTGCAACTACGCTGGGTTCCATTTCTTTCCTGATGTAAAGCCCTACACCCCATTGTCCTATTCCTGCATTGACTCCTGACAGGTAGACCTTGTATTCTCCCACTTCCTCTTCATTCTCACCCCTTACCCGAATGTCACTAACAGCTAAAACGTCCAGTCCTATCTTACTTGCAGCCTCTGCCAGCTCTAACTTCTTCCCAGAGTAGCCCCCATTGATATTAATAGCTCCCCATCTCATTACCATTTGTTTGCCAAGTCCTATCTTAGGAGTCCCTGATTTGCCAGTTACAGGTGGGACACCGTCACCTCCAAAGGTCCGAGGCATTTTGCTCTGATTGTTGCCAGCATCATATTTAATGTACCAGGGAAGCAGGTTGCTAGCCTTACTTGCCCCGAGTCCCATTGGGTTTTACCCCTAACGGCTGAGGGACATCCGGTGATAATATAGAAAAATATCTAAAGGAATTAAGAAATTTGTTGCATAAATAGAATAAGTTAAGAATTTCACTAAGATTGTTTGTTTAACAATACAGAAAAATTAATTTAATTAAAAGTGATAACATGAAATCCAAAGAATTCAAGTAAACGTAAAAAGGACTAAGACCTCATTATAATAAAAGATATGTATTCAAAAATAAAACAGGTAAATTACCACGTGGTCATGATATGTTATTATAAATGTAATAAAATTTATTATATTTAAAATTAATAAAATACTCTATATAAAATTAATAAAAAATTTGTGTGTATAGTTTTCCTATATAACTGGAAACTTTTTACTAAGATCAAATAAAACTCAAAGATTTTTATATACAAAAACTATAAACATTTAAAAAATAAACAACAAAGTATTTACAGTAAAAGAATATAGAAGTAAAAGGAAAGATGAAATCATTACAGTAAAAGATTAAAAAATTTAAGTCAAAGATGAAACACATAAATCAAAAGATGTTCAAATTCAAAATTTGATGGACATATTTGATACTTATTTAAAAACTAATTGATTGTTAAACTAAATAGTAAACTAATTCATTTAAAAAGTAATTGTTTAGAAACGAATTGATTGTTATACTAAATAGTAAACTAAATAGTAAACTAATTCTTTTAAATATTAATTGTTCAAAAAACTATTTGATTAAAAAACTAATTCATTGATAAACTACTCAGTAATCTAATTCTTTTTAAAAAATAATTCTTTATAAAGTATTTGATTGTTAAACTAAATAGTATATTAATTCTTTTGAAAACTAGTTGTTTACAAATTAATTGATTGTTAAGCTAAACAATAAAACTAGTTCTTTATGAAATTACTTTATCTATATTAATCCAACTGTTGTGTGAATTATGAAAACGTAACCATTTAACATAAACTTGATTACCTTTCTTTCTCAAAACTTTTTCAACTAAGTATACATCTGGATATTTCGTCTTTTGTAGTACTTGTTTAAAAAAATTTCCTTTTATATTACTTAATTTATATGTAATTGGGTTAGAATAAATAACCTCTTCAATTTCAAATATTTCTGTTCACCAATTAGCTGTATATCCTTTGTCAAAAAGACCTTTAAGTTTACTAATGCTAACTTTGTCAGCTGTTTTAAATTTAGCATTTTCATTTGATATAATGTTACTTATTTGAAAATTTTTCTCACTAATATCTCTTGGTTTCATTTTTATTGAAGAATGTTTTGTGTTATTGTATTCATCAATTAGATTTTTAACTGAATTTAACCATTTATAATTTCCTTGTAAAGCAAATCTCTTCCACATTTTTTCTTTAAGTTGCTTTTAATTCTGAAAAACTTGACTAATTCCTAATTATTTCTTTTTTCTTTAATTCTTGAAAATCTTTATTATAAAATTCTTACCCATTATCTAATTTGTAAATTATTTGAAATTTAACTATTAAAATTTTTGGAATATTATAAACTATGTTTTAGCTGATTTATCTTTAATAGCAAAAATAAAAACATATTAAGAAAAATCATCAGTTAGTGTTAATAAACCTTTATAACCTTTGTTTATTTTTGAAATTCCTTTTAATTGTCTGAATCCATTTCAACTAGATCAGCTTACCATACATCATCTGTACCAAAAGAAACAGTATTTCTTCTTTTAAAATTCTTTCTAATTTGCATATGTAATTCATTAATTATATTTCCACGAATATTATTTAAACCTTCACCATTTACAAATTTTTTAATGAATTTGCTTTTTTAGGTTTACAAATTGCACAAATATTTTCAATGCTACATCTTCTATTTGTAGTTGTTATTCTATGTGGATTATGTGTTTCTGTACATTTTTTGCATTTCAAACAGTTAATGTGATTGTCTTTAAGAACTAAATGTGAATTATAATTATTCATTTATATAGACGAAAAATTTATCAAATTTTAAATTATTTCACCAAATTCAATTATATTTACATCTACAGGATCTGTTTTAATGGAATCCTTCTATGTTACAGTTATAAAATTTGATATGTGTACCATTAGTGATTGATTATTATTATTTATCAGCCTCACTTACTGTCATACCAAAATCATCAAAGTTTAAATCTCTATTTATATTTTTACCAACAACAATAATCTTCTTAAGTTTGAGATCTTATTCAAAGCTCTACATTTCTTGTTCACCACCAATTATAAAAGTAAATTCTATTATTTGTTTATCATACACTTCATCTTTAAGATTACTTAACTTATTAAAGTATGGAGCTAAATCTGTTTTTGAGAAATAATCTGAAAAACCTGTTTCTACTTCCTTTTTGGTGAAATAATTACTGAACAGTGTTAAAATGCTTGTGTATTCAGTTTTTGTAACATATTTCTTTCCTAAGTATTGTTTAGTAACTACATCTTTTGCGTGAATTGGATCATTTACATTAGCAAGTCTTCTATCTTTAAAACCAATAACACCATTAGTTATTTTAAAAAGAGCATTAAATTCTTTTTAAATTGTTTGATTGCAATTGTTATCTATGGAAATATTTTTGATTGAAGTTGTTTAATAATATTTCCAATTTTTTCAGTTATTTCAATTTCTTATAAAATGAATGTAGGTGTATTAAGTACTTGTTCAGATTGTTTAGTTAAATTTAACTTATTTCGAAAAACGTTAAATCTAAAATATCATTAAAATTATAATTATCACATTTTAAAACAAATAAACATAAAGGACCACATATTACTTCATCAAAATTTCGTATTCCTTCTGTATTGCAGTATCGTTCATATTTTCGTAAATAAATACCTAATTGTTTTGGTATATTACCACCAAATGAATCAAAAACAAACATTTTAACATTATTTTTAAAATAAAAAATCCAATGAGTATCAGGATTATCAGATGTATCTAAATTTACTATACCACATTCAGTTTTGAATGGTTTATTTACTTATTCATCAGTCATGTAAACACCATGAAAGTATTTAATTTTTAATTGTTTTTGTTTTTCTACATCAAAATTACTTATTGCATTAGGATATTTATCAATTCCTTTTTGAATTTTTTTCTTTACTCCATTGCCAACTTTTTTCCATTTCTAAGTTATGTCTTTTTTGTTCTTCCAATTCTTTATCATTTTCCTTTTAGTTTCAAACTGCACTTGCAATCGCCACAGATCCTCCTGGTAATGAACCAGTTGTTGCTAAAAGTGGTAAATCAGCAAATAATAATGGTAAAAATCCACTTTCATGTTGTGTTAATCTCTTACCATCCTTCTTTTTTCTTAAATATTCAATAATTTTTTTAAAAACATGAACCGCTAATGTAACAAGGAAATTTCCACTAACTTTACTCTCGTTTTTTCTTTTTTGAACATCTGTTAAAAATGGTTCAATTGCATTTAATTGTTCATTATTGAACTTTAAGTTAATTGACTTTGGTTTAGTTTTACCACTAGGCAGCGAAGTATAATCAATTGTAAAGTTATTCATTTATGTAGCTAAAAATTTATACAAAAGTTATAAATAGATCATAATTTATAAAGATTTTTTATACAGTTGAAAAATGTATAAAAAATTTTATATATAGTTTAAAAAATTTTAATGGTTACTTACATAGTTAATAATATATAAAAAAATTTATATGGTGAAAAATTTATATAGTTAAAAATGATTAAAGATTTTTTATATAATTAACATGTATGAAGGTTTTTATATAACAAAAAATTTTAAAAAGATTTTTGTATAGTTAAACTGTAAAACGTTTTTATATAGTTTAAAAATGTATAAAGGTTTTTATATAGTATAAAAATGAATAAAATTTTTTTTATAATTTCCAACCATTTGCATCAACATTAATTCCCATACCTAATTTTCTTTTGCTATACATTATTCCTCTAACAGCTGTTGCTGCAACTTTTTCACAAAATGAACCATCATTAACATACATTCTTTCCTCGCAGTCATCTTGTAACCACCCCCTCACTTATCGACCTTAATGACAGTGAAAAATTAAACCGTGTGTACCTAATGGGAATTTGGGAAAAGCAATCGTCACTGAAGTTAATTTTTCGGTAAAGAGGGAGGAAAGGGTTACATCACAATGAAAGGAAAAACGCAAATGAAACTGATGGAAATTAATTTTGAAAAGGGGTAAAGTTAATAAAGAAAGTAAATGTGCGGCCCTTACGTTAACATTTAACTAGTGGTAATTAGATATTTGAGATTTGGGGGGAAATTATGGTCGCCAGTCCTATGGACAATTACTATAGTAACTGAAAAAGAAAGGTTATTACACATATAATTAGCACTAGAAGCATGGCAACTGAAGGTTGACACGTGTAGTGTCAAAACTGAAAGTTTGTCAGAAGTAATAAATTTCGCTACACTCTGACTTCATTTAGCAAAAGAATTAATAAAACTGGAAAATCAAAGGTTATTTTAGTGACTGAAGTTAATAGTGAGCTTTCTTTCTGGAGCACATCGAAATTCAGTAAGATATGGTTAGTCTTGGACTACCTCAACAATCATTTCAAAAGCTACTTGAATCTATGCAATTTAGAAATAAGAGATTTAACTTTGAACTTGAATTAAATGATCCTGAACAATTAACAATAGTAAATTTTAGTATGTACCAAGCTGAGCTGCAGTCACAGGTAAGCTAAAATATGGTAACAAAACTCGCACGCTTAATTTCTGTTTGTGTAATCTAAATATTGTAGCCAGCTATGAATACCTTAACTGAACTTTGAAATTAAAGCAGTGAAATCAAATGATGCTGGCATTTGAATTTCAATGACACTCGAGTTCATTCTGGAAAAGGAAGGGACCCTGCTTGGTAATGCAATTGGGACAATGAGCAACAAAGTTTCATGCTACATTGCTGTAATTTAGTAAAATGTAATTTAGTAAAAATGTAATTTTGTAAAATGGAACAGTTTGAAAAGCTGAGGTCTGCCATACAGTTCTAAAACTTATCGCGCTCCCAGTCTTCCTTGTTGGTTGATTGAAGGTTTGAAGCCGTCGATCGAGGAGGTGGCGACAGTCACTCATTGTCGGCCGTCGCTGTTGCAGAAGCTGGATGTTGGCGCGCCTTCTTCTCGACACGGTCACCAGGCGAAAAGGGCTCTTGATGTGCACCAGCTAATGCTTCCCGTCCGCGACACCGTGTCAGAAACTATCATCGCAAGTCGAGCGCAATTACATGCTGCCAACCCCGAAAGTGCGGCAACTTGCGGGAGCTTCACACCACACACCTGCTCCACTGCCCTACCCCAGCCAGACTCCCCCTCTGCCCACGTTCCACGCGACAGAGTTAACACTACCAAAGATCCTAAACACTTTGGTTCTCCACACGACCTATCGATGTATTCATTCGATAGCATAGTTTTCCCTAGGCCAGACCCAGCGTATAAATACAAGTAATATTCACAAAACAAACCAACATAAATGCATAAATATATATATACAAACAGTAAAACAATTACAATATATAAAGACACAGAAATGTCACATCTTCAGGGAACAAATAAAGAAAAAAATTTATAGTGCAGCAGACGGAAATAGGAGGATATGCATTTCCGGCGTTACAAACTGAAGTTTGTTGTCAGCTATATGTCTTTTTTCTAAATTTTTATTATCTCTGCAAGCAATATCATGTTGTTTACAAGCTTCATCCAATGGATTTATACCTTTATCACCTTTAGCTAATCCTTCTCCTAATTTTGTAACTGGACCAAAAATTTTATAAACTTGAAATGCATTTCAAATGGTAATTTGTTAATTAAAGTATCTACTAATACTTTTCAATATTTATCGCTTTTCAAAATGAATGTGGAAGATAATTCATAAATCTAATTAAATATGCAATTCCTTTTGGATTATCAATTATAAAATCAGTAAATTTGTTATTATCAGAATATAATGCTCCTCAATTAAATAATATATCTGCATAATTTGATAAATCTTCACAAATAAACTTCTCATTTAAATCGTCTATAGCAATTTGTTTTTCAGTTAAAAGTGTTATTAATCGATCTATACCTTGATATGTTTTTTTTACCAATTGTTAATTTATCAGCATTGAATTGTACATGTAAATTACCAACATATTGAAACATACCAACTGGCTTTAAACCAAATACTTTATCTTTAAATGATTAATATACTTTAACATTCTTTCACTAACATTCATCTTTTTAGTTTCATTTACGTTTTTAGTTTCTTTTTCTTCTTGGTATTTATTTAATATATCTTTAATTTGTGTTTCACTTAATGTATAATCATATCTTCCAGGAATACCATCAGACCAATCTTTTAATGGTTTATTTGGTGTTATATCTCCAAAATCTTCTATATGATGATTATATGGAATCATTTGTTTTTTAACTTCCCTCTTTTCTTCAATTGCTTTTAAATCATTATCAGCTAAACCTTCAATACTTTGTTTTACTTTTTCATTAGTATCAATAACAGGTAGATCTTCATTTTTATATTTCTCATATTCTGTTCTTGGTTGCTTCTTCCAAAGCTTAAACTGTTCTTTTATTTCTTCAAATTTCTTCAGATTGTGTTTAGCTTGTTTATCAACTTTTTCACCATACTTTGCAATCATTTATTAAGGAAGATGAAACATTGATTATGTTTATCTTTGCATTTAGTATTTAATGTTTACATTTATATTTATATTTATGTTTACATTTAATTGTTCTGTTTTATGTTCATGTTCAATAGTTACGATTATGTTTATGTTTAATGTTAAAGATAATGTTACATTAAAGTTAATGTTAATGTTAAAGTTATAGTTAATGTTAAAGTTAATGTTTTTGCTTAGTGTTAAAGTTAATTTTAAAGTGGATGTATTTGTTTATTGTTGATTTTAATATTAATGTTTAATGTTTTTGTTTAATGTTAAAGTTAATGTAACTGTTAATGTTAAAGTTAATGTTTAATGGTATTGTTTAATGTTTATGTTGTTAATAAATGTCTGATTTTATTGCTAAACTTACCTTCATTTGGCTTTCTAGTCATATCTATTGTTAAAAAACTAAATTCATCATTCCAACATTTACTACACAGTTCTTTAAAATTATCAAACTTTAAATCTCAACGACCGAACTCATGGTAAACATGATTTAAATTTCTATCATCTTATCTAAAAATATTTAAAAAATTTAAATTGTCTCTAACTAAGTGTTTCGGTATTTTTCAATAAGATTGATCTAAGGAAGAGCAATCTATATCTTCGTGTCTACCTCTAGTAAAATAATTTTCTAGAATAAAGTCATCAAATACAACAACTGAATTATCTTCACATTCATCTAATGGAATAATTTCTTCATTATTTTCCATAATACTAACAATTTGTTTATTAATTTTATCTTCAATTTTTTACATCGTTTTATAAATTCTTGATATTTTGGTTTTTCTAATCTTTTTGAATAAATATACAAATATTTAATTTTATTCCAATTTAACCATCCTGTAGCTAAAATATAATTATCAACCATTAATGTTGCTATAGCACAACCACTTGTTTCAATTATTGCACATCTTGTAGAATTTGGTAGAAGTTTATCATGTTGGTTTTTTAACTTATTTTCTGGAATTCTTACTTTAAGTTACCAATCTGTTTTGTTCATTTATTAATAGATTTTTCAGTGGTAAATGAGTAGATTATTTTAACTTAGTGATAAATCTTCTATACTTAGAAAATGATTAACTGTTCCAATACATGATAATTATAGTGATGTTTCATTAGTTCGTTTTTATTCAAGTTTTAACCTCAAATATTACAACAAAAATTAGTAAACTGCATTTTTATGGAGAAACATTAGAAATTCCTGTAGGTCAATATAGTTTGAAAATTTTTTAAAAATTATATATTTAAAAAAACCAAAAAAAAACATTAAAGCAGATGATATTTTAAACAGAATTGTTATTGAAAGTGATGTAAAATTGTATATAGCTATAGTAGATAGTATTGGAACTTTTCTTGGTTTTTGTAATGAAGCTGTTTAGCTAATGAATACGTTATAGCTAAAAATGTCACTAAAATAATCCCTTTTGAATTAATCAATATAAATTTTAATCTTGCTGATGAATTGATGTAAACCATAATGATCATATTCATAAAGAAACTAATATTATTGCTTCATTTAAATTATAATTCAGAGTTTGGTGGACCACTAATTTATGAACCAAATTACCCTATAAATGTTCCTATTTTTAATACAGTTCAAGATTTAGAAGTTACTATAACTGATTAAAATGGTAAGACACAAGCAAACTGTCGACAAAGAAGTGTTGCAAGGGAAAGTAGATCATTTGAGGGGCAGTAATCGAATGGCTATGGAGAATTTGTTGTTGAGGTTCAGTGATTTATTTTGTGCGAACAGAAGGTTACCAGCAATCCCGCTGATGTTAAATACTGACAGGAAATAGTGCACCAATATATTGGGAGCCATATTGTACATATCGTATAGCAAAGCCACTGTAACCATTGGTAGAAGATTTTATTAAACAACAACTACAGTATGGGATCACAGAACTGAGTGATAGTCCCTGGGATGCAAACATTGCCATAGTGCCAAAAAAGTAGGCGGATGGGACACAGAAACACAGATTATGCGGTGATGACGGTAATCTTGGATAATTTGGGTCAGTGTATGTTTTTTACAACTATGGACCTCAGGAGTGGATATCATCAATTGGAGGTGGCGCCTGAAGATAGGCCAAAATCAGCGTTTACCGTCCCTCCAGGATATTTTCATTACAGACACAAGCCATTTTGACTAAAGAATGCACCGGCATCTTTTCAGTGGTTGTTAGACAAGGTATGAGAAGGTTAATGCCAAAAACATGTTTAGTCTATCTCGATGACATATGAGGGTAATCCCAAAAGTAAGGTCTCCTATTTTTTTATAATTACATAGGCCTGTTTAGTTCTACAATGGTTTACATCAGTTTACAGCTTGAACATTTAGCTATTTTTCGACATAATCACCATTTGTGTTGATGCATTTTTATAGATGCTGTGGCAGTTTTTGTATGCCCATGTCATACTGAAACATCCCCTTAGAAAAATTTATAAATGACAGTGCTGGAAAGCCTCTACGTTATTTGATTTTCAAACAGCTGAGCAAAACTGAATGTACTCAGACATTTCTCTCTTTACTTATTCTGATCAACACTAAACTGACACACAATACTTTTTAGGGCAACGCAATCTGACTTTCAAAAATCCCTACAAAAGAATGGCCCTGACTAACAATAGCCTATAAGTTCATGAATCACTTCACAAAAATCTTCGTTACTAGAACTACTGCAATACAGTGAGCGCCAGTACTGCCAGCTAAATAAAAGATTCTAACTATTGAAGGCACTAACTACTGATAGGCATAGTTAGCAAATGAAAGAGTTTGATGGAGAACAAACAATGTATTTACCTTAATAGTGTTCAAAAGTCATATATATATATATATATATATATATATATATATATATATATATATATATCAATTCATGACATCCATCTTACAAATTTCCTTTTCTTGACGGACACACATCCAGATCGTCCACTCTCAAAATTCCGCCGTCTCTCTCCCCACATCCACCACTCCTGGCGGCCCACCTCCAACTACCCAACGCTATGCGGTGTTCACATCCAGCTGCCCAACACTACACAAGCGAATATTCCAACAATGATTCCAACCAGCCACAGACTGCCCACAGTGCAGTCAGCGATTTTCATACAGAGCACTACGTGGCGTTACCAACATAAAAATCTAAATAGCCTACTTACAATACCAGTTCGCCGCCATGCTGTTCAGAAAGTTATGAAATTCTTCTTTCACCTCGTCGTCGGAGCTGAATCGCTGGAACCGCAATTGACGCCGACAGGTACTGTGAGACTCTGAAAAAACTCGAACGACCATTTCAGAACCAGAGAAGAGGAATGTTGAGCAAGGGCATATACATTCTCCATGACAACGCTCGCCCACACAGCGCTCAGCAAACCGTTGCTCTCCCGCAACAGTTTCGTGGAACATAAATCACCCAACCACCCTATAGTCCTGACTTCGCGCCCAGTGACCGTCACCTGTTCCCTAGTTTAAAAGAACATTTGGCTGGAAAGCGATTCAGCTCCAACGACGAGGTGAAAGAAGAGGTTCATAACTTTCTGAACAGCATGGCAGTGAGCTGAAATGACAAGGGCATACAAAAACTGCCACAGCGTCTACAAAAGTGCATCGACAGAAATGGTGATTATGACGAAAAATAGCTAAATGTTCAAGCTGCAAATTGATGTAAACCATTGTAGAAATAAACAGGCCTATGTACTTATAAAAAATAGGAGACCTTACTTTTGGGATTACCTTCGTAATTGTCTATTCAGAGGATTTGCCAGAACATTTGAGACGTTTGGAGAATGTCTTTAGCAGACTCAGATCGGCACGTTTGACGTTAAATGTGAGCGAGTGCAATTTTGCACATCTCAAGTAAATTACCAGGGGCACGTGATTAGCGAGAGTGGCGAACAGAGCGATCCTCGTCTTACAGACGTAGTTCAAAATTACCTGATACCACAAACAACTAAGCAGGTACAGTCGTTCACTGTGCTTACTCTGGTTGCTCATAAAAAAAGAGAGCTACAGTAAGAAAAAGGCAGTATGGGGTGCATTCTATACTAAGTGATCGGCTCGTACATGGCCAATTCGTAACATTGTATCCTGCATTAAGGATCTATGGAGAAAAATTCTTTGACTATTTGAGAATGTCAATAAATTATTTTGACGAGCTACATCAGTTAGTCAGGGAACATATTTCAAGTTCTGAAACACACATGAGATTAAGCATGTCATCGAAAGAAAAACTCGTAATAACTTTGAGGTAAGATATGTATTTACTGCTATTCATCATTACCAGCATATACATTGTTAACAAAAGTAGAAGAATGCGAGCTAGAGCTGTATTGGGATGCAGGAGACGGTGATGCTGGTACTATGACTGTTGAGGCTGATTCGGGTGTAGTAAAATATCCCTGTCTGTTTCAATATTGTTGATTATGCCAGTATGCTGTGTTAGGTATAATCTTCTGAGAATTCTTGAGAAGCGAGGGTGGTGAAACTTGACCTCTTTGTATCACCTGGAGCAATTCAATTTTGTTTGCTAAATGCCTATTTTCTGGTACCTTCTTAAGTTCATTGCATTGCAAAGAAGTTTATCATCATCTTGTTTCGAAAACTGTTTTCTTGTAGTCCTTTCTCCAAATTTTTTCTTGGCTGGATATTTTTTGTATTAATTCACTGATTCGGTCTTCTGTCGTAATCTGCGTTTTCTTTCACTTGGTTACACGCATTTCAGCGGATTTTGTAGTGTTAACTGCAAAATGGTTCAAATGGCTCTAAGCACTATGGGACTTAATATCTGAGGTCATCAGTCCCCTAGACTTAGAACTATTTAAACGTAACTAACCTAAGGACATCACACACATCCATGCTCGAGGCAGGATTCGAACCTGCGACCGTAGCAGCAGCGCGGTTCCGGACTGAAGCGCCTAGAACCGCTCTTCCACAGCGGCCGGCTGTTGACTGCACTTATCTCACTATTGACTTCACTGGTCTCTTTATTGACTTCACTGGCGCCATTATTGGCTTCACTTGCCTCATTAGTAACTTCATAGTGCCTTTCTTGTCTTTCACCTTGATGTTTTTTTATACTAGCAGTATTTGCTTTGGTGTCTACATTTTTCTGAAGGAAAGAAAGTCTTCAAAAATACATAGATTGTGATCGTTTACGAGCATCTGAACCTGAAGGAGCTGTTTTGACTTTCTCATTATAGCAATCACGTATGTTTTTCCATTTTTTTTGTAGCAATAAACCTGAAAATAATACATTATTAATATCACTGTTTCAGATATCTTGGGACGGGTTGTTCATTTGTAGATATTAGCTACCACAACAGCCTTGGAAATTCTACAGTAACAGGAATTGTCTGTGAAGTATGTAGGATATTGTGGGAAAAATTGGTGCGAGAAGTCATGCCTGAACTGACTCCAGATATGTGGAAGAAATTAGTGGAAGACTTTGAAAGACATGTAGATTTTTCAAATTGTATTGGCGCCATAGATGGCAAGGATATCCGTGTTAAAAAGCCTATGGATTCTGGATCGTTGTATCGTAGCTACAAACATTTCTTTTCTATAGCGCTTTTAGCACTCTGTGACTCAAACTAGTGTTTTATTTACAATGACATCTAAGCTTATGGTAAGGGCAGTGATTCCACTATATTTAAAAGTTCCATATTTTACAAAAGACTTGTAGAATAATCATTGAATATACCAAAACCCAAACCAATATCTTATGTAGATCCAAACACTGCCCTACATTATAGTTGGAGATGAAGCTCTTGGCTTAACAGAAAATTTAATGCGACCCTCTGCAGGGAAGCGTTTAGCATATGAAAAATGGAGAGCCAGACATTACATAGAGTACACTTTCAGCATACTGTCAAACAAGTGTCGAATTTTTTATAGGCCTATAAATGTAAACACAGACTTAGCTGAGGACATAATAAAAGTAGAGGGTGCCGACTTCGCCCCAACGTATCGTTATCCAAGATGGCTGCCGTGATGTGATCTGATGACATCATCCAATATGGCGGCTTTGGGCAGGAAGTTTGAATTATGGCGGGAAGATAGGTCAATTGGACTACCTCAACTAACCTAACTCCACCCCCCTCCCAGAGAATGGCAGGAAGTGCAATTTCCATTAGGACAATGCAACATACCTCTACTAACCTAAGAAATGGCGGGAAGATAGGTCACTTGGGCTATCTCCACTAACCTGTCATCCGACCGCCACCTCTTCCTAGGGATTGGTGTGAAGAGTACTGGTTGACTGCTTCTGTGCATGTGGCACTTTCACTTAGTTTAGGGAACATCGGTTGTGGTGTGTGCATCTAACAGGTGAAAGATATGTTTGCTGGTTCTCTAGATATGAGAAAGACCTTATTTCACTTTGTAAATGATATGGGTGATTTGGAATCTGCTACATCACCGACATCAGTATTCATGGGTGGAAATATCAGTTTCCTCTATTTTTTTGAGTTCTCACGTGAAGGTCTTCGCAGATGGGATACGTTTCTAGTTACTTAGTGGTCTACAGCACGCTCCACCTTGCTAAAGTCTGGGGTTTGTAGAGAAATAACTTTCAGTCTATATCTTCAGAGTTAAGTTGTGCAAGCGATCGGTAGGATACTGCTATGTGCTTGATATCGAATTATATCGCTTAAATGGTATAATATTATGGCAAACCATGCGAAAATACATGTGTTCTTCTAATCCCCGAGTCTGGAGATGGGTGTAGAAAACCAAGCAAGCAAGCAGGTCCGGACCAGAAACAGTAACATGTTTGTGCCAACCCCAAATTTGTGGAACAGGTCAGAGAGTGACTTTGGTCCACTGAGAGGGCTCTTGTCGTGTGTTGGGAGTGGATGACCTCATAGGAAATATCTAGTGCAGCGAGGAGTATACCTATGGTGCGTGTGCTTATGCTGTCTGTCTTCGCTGTATATGTACAAGTGTCTGGCAGCCGGTAGTTATATGAATGATGTAAAAGGGGCGATTTTGTGTGGTGTAGGATACGAATTATATGTTTACTACATTGACATGGTACATGGTGGTATATTGCCAGGTCGGAGATTGGTTTCACGCTCTAGTGTTCAACCTCCCACCCTCAGTGGCAGAGCACTGTAATTGAGTAAGAGCCCTTCTGTATTTGAAGATCTGTAGGCCACTTTGCAGGATGTCCCCTCATCGGCACCCCTAAGCGTACCCTCGCATTTTCCTTGTTGCTCTATCAATAGTGATGTTGATTACAGTACACCGACCCACATTGGTGAGGTCTCTCCAAGCTTTACATCCACGGGTGCAGCATTCATTATCACACATAGTGCCGGACGCCTGTCCTTCATAACACTTGTTTGAGAAAATTTGGTAAGATGCACCACATTCCAGAAGCGCTAATTCGAAGACTTTGTTACATAATTTTCTAGGACTGAGGAAAATCGGGACATATAGCCGGTGTGAGTGTAGGATTACCATAATATTTTTGGGCGCTGTACAGATACAAAAGATAACTGCACTGTTTGTCTAAAATGCGTATATGTTGAAGTGTAAAGCTACTGTGGCTTATTTTGTGGCATGATCAGAGAATATGAGTGGGTGTCCTTATTGTGAGGGGTGTAAAGATTCAGCACATTGATAACTGCAAAGGTATGAGAGAGATTTGTACATGGAAAATTAGGTGCGCTATAAATACTGAGATTCATTCCAGAATCACAGGCATCAAGAGGAGATATTACCTATATATTGATCGGTGTCAGACTGTAGCAGCAATCGTAATATTTGATTGCAGTTGCACTGGTAAATATGTTCCTGGCGACCAGCATTCTTGTGAGTCTTGTATGTATTTGATAATCTGTAGACAAATTTTGTGTGGTTTAATTGTCAGTGCAATGTAACGATCTGTACAAAATAATTTTGGCGCTGAAAGTCTTCTACCTGATCGTAATGGACTGCGTGAAGACGTGTATAATCTCGGTGTATATTTGACCTCCTCGCAGAATTAAATACTTTATGACATACAAGACACTGCGGACGACCATCCCTCTCAATGAATAGAAAGGCATCCTACAATAGAGGTACAGGGCTCTTGCAGCTAGTCGTAGTTGTCATTGAACACGGATTATTGCGTCAGTTGCGGCTGCATGCGGCCAGGGGGCAGTGAGTTCGCTTTCCCCCTCCACGCGGGCTCTGAGCTGGCGCAGTGAGCGCTCCAGTTCCCTGGAGCTCGGTTGGAACAGCCTGCTCTAGATGATGGTACTGCCTCCAATTGTTTAAGTAAAGACTGCATGCAAAATAAAGACTTACATCCAGCACAGGCCGAGTCCCTTCCCTGCCAATCCCTAGGAAGAGGTGGCGGTCAGATGGCTTAGGTTAGTGGGGGTAGCCCAAGTGCCCTTCATTTCCCACCATTTTCTTAGATTAGCAGAGGTGGCCGTGGTGTATTGCATTGTCCTGATGAAATTTGAGCTTCCTGCCATTTTCTGTGGGAGGGGAGTGGAGGGGGTTAGGTTAGTGGAGGTAGCCCAATTGACCTATTTTCCCTCCAAAATTCAAACTTCCCGCCAAAAGCCGCCATCTTGGATGACGTCATCGCCGTCATCTTGGATAACAGTACTTCGGGGTGACGCCGGTCTAGTTTCCCCTCCTAACAAAAGTCTGTTGTGTACTGCACAACTTTGTGAGGATTAGAGATGGTAAAAAGTATGAAGATACTTTATATACTGCATCAATGAGTAATCTAAATACGTAGCATGCAGGAAGAAGGACACTTCAGCTTTGAATGTTAGAGATAAATTCACTGATTCCTTTGTGAATGACGGGCTTGTTGTGTGGCTAGATACAAAATTATGATTCTATGTACGTTCTTTGTAAGTTCATTTTTGTTCAATAAACACCTGTTTACCAAAAATATTTTTTTCCCAATGTATCTTCATAATTTCCAAATATATCCACCAACTGTTGCCAAGCTTGATTTTTGGCAGTTTTATTAGAATATTCATCTCTCTGAAGATCCCATAATGCAGGTCGTGTCTCAACTTCATCAATAAATAATTTAGTGTCGAAGCGATCCATTGCAAGCTTGTGGCACTGAGACGTCCGAACCGCACGGTGCCCGCAACAAAACTAAACGATCTCATAGGATTCTATTTTCCGGCTGTTGAAATGCGGCTACCGCTCGATTGGACTAGCCGCGCGGTTACGTGTGAACCGTTACGACGATACTCAGGTAAATAGAACCCGACCGGGCACCGCGAGATTCTGTAACAGCGCGATTATCGCCATGTCTGAACACGGCCTTAAAGCTCACTACAACGACGGCGGTCAACTGCTTCCTTTCGGCGCTCTACATGCCGTCCCCGACTCACACTTACGGTAGTAGCCATGATCGGGGCTATCGGACGCAACTAACGTAGGCGGCGGCCACATAGCCGTGTCGTGTATAGGAAGGAACGCTCCGCCCGCAAGGCTGGGCGGCCGGGCGCCAACGCGCAGATTCCGAGATAGGCACAGTGTGCGCCGCCATCGTCGAGTTCAGCAGAAGGTCCGCTGTGTATCTTGGATGTAACAAAGTCAGTGACACACTTGTCTGTGTTTCTCTGGAAGCTTCGGCTTGAGTCATCCCTTTCTTCCAAACCATACCTCTCGGTCGTTCTGAAATTCTACACCCCTGAGTTCGGGAGAGAGGGGGCTGTAACAAAACTTACCCTGACGTAATTAAGCAGTGGCATGTGGCATATGTGCGCAAATAGAATACAAACGCTAGTTTTTAGTCAGAATTAGTTTTTTGTTATAGGTTTTAGCAGATATGTAGAATAGCTCGAAGTCTAGTCTAGGCTTAAAGGTGATAGTCTGATGCTAAGTTCGCAAAGTCAATGAACGTGTTGTCACGAGAATAACTATAATTATTGTTGTGGTTACGAACATTGCATTCGAAGAACCATTTATGTCTGCTGCTTTCATGGTGGTAGTATCAAATGCTTCAATTAGTCTCGCAAAACGATGAGCATTTAATCTGTGAAAATTACAGTGGCGTAACTATTCAAACTGCATGCGCAAGGCATCAATACAGAATACAACACAGCAATCTAAAAAAATTTCTCGGGAGGAAGAATATTCAACACTGCAGTATACCACTATCAGTTATCTATGATTTTAGAGTTATTGTAGGCATAGATAACATCACAGAGGCGTTTGAAATATCTGAATTACATTCAGGCAGAAATTCATTTACAGATCCTCACACACAGATCTTGAAACAAATACAAGCTACCTTCCCAAAACATGACCCTATTAAAAACTGCAAAATACATAAATATTTCTATCTTCATTATATTCTTACACTTTAACATTTCCTTTTAAGGTAAAAGTCACGTTGTAGAGCCCTCCACGCTCTTTCATTTCTCATAGGCCATGTGATATGCATCCAACTACTCGTCGGATGCATGTCCATGATCTAATATACATTCTCTGAATTTACCTTCCAAGTTTAGTTTTTATGAGGAAAGGTTCGTCAAATATGGCGTTATGTATAGTGCTAACACAAACATTAGGTAACGCAACAGGTCAGTCTTTTACCATAACCATTATTAAGCATTCACATCGCTGGCTTTGGCAACTCACAACCAACTTATCACCTCCCAACCTACCATGTAATTGGCTTGATCGTTCCAAAAAAGTCATGAATGACAAAAGTAAAATTTTAAAAGGGAGAGCAAAACTTCCCACAGCATAAACCATTTATATATTTATTGGTATTTAAATGTCTTGAAGCATTGTGTAGCATTGTGTATTTTTATTTTGTAGTTTACAGTTCAGCATGAAAGTAAGTTTAAAATTTGCAGACTCATGACATTTCTCCAATGAACAATTATTAGTTATGATAAATGACTGCTACATTTGAAAACATGTAGATTTTATTACAAAATCAGTAAATATGGTGAAACGCAAACTCAAAGGTGACTCCTTTTGTTTTATTCACATTTTGAGCTCAAGCTGCACTTCATATAACAATGCTGCAGCAAAACACAAAAACAAGTTAATCTTCTTAATCATCATCATCATTGTGTGTTCCCCTGCTATTGGCCACTCTTGCTGTTGCTCATAAAATCCATATACTGAGGTGGAATATACCTTTTTACTTTCAACATATCTTGTATATTTTTCGCAATTATAGGCACCCATTTTTAAGGATATGATAACTCACTGGGAAGAACAGGATCCTTAGTGAAGCTGTAAAGGAGATTAAATATCTCTGGGACAGCACCATCAGTGAACTGCTCTGTTTTCACTTGCCAATGTTAACGTCCATAATACTCAAAACTCATCCATTTAGAAGGGGAAATTTTCCCATGCTTGATTCAGAGAGGTAAGAGTATTTAAAATAGACAGGCCACCAATTTTTAAGTGCTAATATAGCAATATGGTCAGCAGTTCCTACAGACAATTTACTTGATGCCTTTTGGTTCATTATTGCATAATCTTCAAGTATATAGGTCCTGTCACGATGGCTCATCAACTTCTTTATAGTTCCATCTTTATCATTTGGTAGAAAGTTATGCCAATTTATAGAGAAGTAATGTTTCATCTTCTTCTATGTCCCTGTTGATGCAAGTGTTAAACAAAATAAAAAAAATTGTGTCTTAGTCAAGGCAGACCCTCTCCAAAAACAAATCTATTTGTAAGTAAACATGGACAGAAGAGCTTCAACCTCAAGAAGATTATCTCATCACATTAGCTGGTTACGTACTTGACCATTTCACAGTTTAATATTTCCTGAGAAGTGCAAGCTTTTGGTCATACTTCACTTCTCAGTTATTTGCACCTCATTGCGGACATAGTGGTGTACACTACATACAAAATTCATGTTATTAATCAATTCCTATTTAAATCTTTTCTAATCGGATGTACAATAACATTATTCTGCTTGTCTCCGCTCTTTCCATTAGTCCCAGGTCTGATGAGAAAATATTCAGTAATTCATTCAGTATAACTTCGCTCTATCTTCATAAAGACATCACGAATCCAGGACCATACCAGAAACTCTAAAAGACTGCACAATCAAACTATCTGCACCAGCTCCGTGTACCATGTTGGGGTGACTACTAAGGATAGGCCATGAACGATACCCAAGAGTATTATTTTTTTAATTTTGCCTTCTTCTGCAAATTAATGAGTCTGGTAACTATCAATAGTAGTACCTTAAGTAGTACACTTTAAAATAATGATACGATTCACATTCCACTGAATATACTCATTGTCATATATTATATATTTATGTGGATTTCGCTTGTACCCTCATGTGTTCGAGTCAATGTTGTGAGAACTTATCAGTTGTTGTTGTGGGGACTTATCAGTATGTGGACAGTCCAGTAACATTAATGTGATCGCTTATGTTCGGTGCCAGGGTGCAATAGCCACTCTCACACAGCAGGTAGCAGCATTAGCAGTGCAGGATATATAACGGGTGTCAATGGGACATGGAAAACAGTGCAGCTGTTGATGCAGTGAAGCAATTTATATGACATCCAAACGGACATAATCATTGGCTTTTGGGCCAGGAGTGAAACATGAGTGATATCTGCTGGGTACCGCCTTGATATCCTTCATCTGGCCATATCTGGGTGTGGGCCTGGTGCGGTGGTGGGGGAAGTGCGACATTGGCCCTCAATCCAGGGTTCTCAGTAGCGCCACAGGCAGCGCCAGACATGGATCTCTGCTAGCGTGGCGACAATGCTTATGTGCCCTCTTCTGTTGTCATGACAGGAACGGACATCCCCGTAGACTGCCACTGTGCTTTGGTCATGCTCAAGGCTTGGACCCAGGCCTTCCTTAACTGAAAACGACTGTCCATATTTATTAGTCCATCATGGGACTTCCACAGGATGCAGCAGAAGAAATACAGTGTAGAACATGCCATACACTTACCAGGGCCGTTGCACCAAAGCAAAACATCTACAAGGAAGAGAGAAAACCACTTACGTGGCTCTAAGAAGATGCTGAGACAGTTATCCTCCCAGCAGACAGAGGGAATTGTATGGTCCTGCTACCACACCATGTTTACAGTAAAAATTGTATGACCTATTAGGGATCAACACATACGAAGAATATCTTACCAACATAGTGACCGAGCGAGGTGGCGCAGTGGTTAGCACACTGGACTCGCATTCGGGAGTACGACGGTTCAATCCCGTCTCCGGCCATCCTGATTTAGGTTTTCCGTTATTTCCCTAAATCGTTTCAGGCGAATGCCGAGATGGTTCCTTTGAAAGGGCACGGCCGATTTCCTTCCCAATCCTTCCCTAACCCGAGCTTGCGCTCCGTCTCTAATGACCTCGTTGTCGACGGGACGTTAAACACTAACCACCACCACCACCACCACCAACATAGTGAAGAGAGAAACCATCAACCTTGTCCAACACATATTCCGAGACAAGATTACAGTGAAGAAACTTCGTCCACGAGCAGCTACACCGCCTAGACTTTATGGACTATCTAAAGACAACAAGCGAGAAATACCTCTTCATCAAGTTGTTAGTAACAAGGATTCACCAAAATATGAATTAGCGAAACACTTGATAGCAGTCCGACTGGGCCAGTAAGATCTCATGGCGAGCTTCGGTGCTGTATCTCCCTTTACAACGATACCTCTGAAAGATTCCATAAGCCTCATAGGAGAAAAGCTTGGGCCACAACTAATGAAACAGTTTGGATCCATGCATTCATCAACCTACTATGTATTCGATGGAAATTATTACAAACAAACAGATGGAGTAGCGATTGGCTGCCCATTATCACCAGTGATGGCCAATACGTGAAGGCTTCATGAAGAGGCAAAGTTAGTTCTCTTTGCTGATGATACAAGTATAGTAATCACACCTGAGAAACAAGAATTAACTGATGAAATTGTCAATACTGTCTTTCAGAAAATTGCTAAGTGGTTCCTTGTAAACGGACTCTCACTGAATTTTGATAAGACACAGTACATACAGTTCCGTACAGTGAATGGTATGACGCCATTAATAAATATAGACCTTAATCAGAAGCATATAGCTAAGGTAGAATATTCCAAATTTTTAGGTATGTCCATTGATGAGAGATTAAATTGGAAGAAACACATTGATGTTCTGGTGAAACGTTTGAGTTCAGCTACTTATGCAATAAGGGTCATTGCAAATTTTGGTGATAAACATCTTAGTAAATTAGCTTACTACGCCTATTTTCACTCATTGCTTTCGTATGGCATCATATTTTGGGGTAATTCATCACTGAGGAATAAAGTATTTATTGCACAGAAGCGTGTAATCAGAATAATAGCTGGAGTCCACCCAAGATCATCCTGCAGACATTTATTTAAGGATCTAGGGATATTCACAGTAGCTTCTCAGTATATATACTCTGTTATGAAATTTGTTATTAACAACCAAACCCAATTCAAAAGTAATAGCAGTGTGCATAACTACAATACTAGGAGAAAGGACGATCTTCACTATTCAAGATTAAATCTAACTTTGGCACAGAAAGGGGTGAATTATACTGGCACTAAAGTCTTTGGTCACTTACCAAATAGTATCAAAAGTCTGACAGATAACCAACAAGTATTTAAGAAGAAATTAAAAGAATTTCTGAATGACAACTCCTTCTACTCCATAGAGGAATTTTTAGATATAAATTAAGAAAAAAAAATATTAAAAAAATAAAAAAAAACACAAAAAAATAAAGTTGTTATATTAACTTAAGTATGTTGTTAAATTAACCTAAGTATGTCACGTATTGGAAAATTCGACTCGTTGCACATCATTACGAAATATCGTATTCATGATCCATGGAACTAGTATTAATCTAATCTAATATAAGAAGAAGCCCTGAAGTCAACAGTCTACAAGCCCTCGTGTTTTTTTCGATGTGTAAACGATACATACGTAGTCTGGCGATGTGGTCGACGTCATCTACAAGACTTCCTGGAGCAGATGAATTCGATGCACCAGAACACCAAATTCACGATAGAGATAGCACAAAACGACGAACTCCAATTTATGGATGTGTTCGTTAAGCGAAGACCAGATGGTACACTAGGACACAATGGCTACCATAAATCGACACATAAAGATTTGTACTTGATGCCTCCAGCTTTAATACTGCTTCACAACGAGAAGGTGTCCTAAGCACACTACAACGACAGTCTAGCAGATGAACTGCATCACTTACAGGCAGTGTTCCGTACAATCAGCTCAGCAGCCACCAGATACAGTGTGCCTTATGAATGAAGCCGAGACCACAGCCTGCTGAAGATCAAAATAGAGCAGTTGCAGGAAGGATTATTCCAAATGTCACCCTTGGAGATATTGATGCACAGATTAGCAAAGGAAAAAGTATAATGAAATTGTAGGAAACCATACCACCCATTATAAAACAAAAAGAAATGGCATCAGACTAATAGAACTATGACAACCACATAATCTAATTCTTAAATCTACAGAACAAAAAACATGTGCATCCGCAAATCCCAATTTAGGGGAATTCCCACTTAACTGTGTAGCAATTAGTGATAAGTTGACATTATGCAAAGAAATTTTGAATATTAGAGTGCTTAAGGGTGAAAACTTGGACCATTATCTGTCGAAAAACAAGTTTAAACTCACCCTTAACAGAAAATGCAAAATAAAACAAATTAAAGGCCAGAAACACAGCACGAAAAACATATTATGTTCAGGTGACTTTGCATAGGCGACAGAAAACATCCAGACTCAAAGCTGGGAAAATGTCAAGGAAATCTCACTTAACAAACCTGAACAAATAGCACCCCAAAATAAAATCAGAACACATACATAGTGGTCAATGCAGTGTGATACATACATTGCAACAAGAAACCAGGCTTGGCAACAATGTAAATCACAAAAAACAGAGGAACACAGATTAAACTGCACTACAGTTACGAAAAGGCAGAAAATAATATAAAAAAGGTTAATAAGGCACGTGGAAACAAAACTCTCTACCAAACTGACGTAGACTTTACCAAAACCAACACATAAAGCTTCCACAGAATTTTCAAGCAAAAACTGTCAAAACATAAAGCACCAAGTCTTCATTTTTGAGATGCTAATGAGAACATTGCCACCAACAATAGAGAAAATTGTAAAATATTAGCAGAATACTTTGAGAAACTCTTGCACTGTGAACCTATTTTCGAAAAATTTGTATTCACTCCAAATAATTCTGATAAACCAGTTTCAAAACCACTAACATTTGAATAATTAGAACAAAGTTTCAAAATGAAACAATAATAAAGCACCAAGTCAAAATCAAATAGTGGCTACCTATGTGAAAAATATTAAAAAAGCCATTAAATCCCTTCAGTGTCTTCAATTAAATTTGAGAAGAAGAAGAAGAAATCCCAGTAGAGTGGAAAAAAGGTCTCATCCACTCTCTTCACAACAAAGGCTTCAAAACAGACCTAAACATTTGCTGAGGAATAAAATTGCTGGATATATCTCATAAGATTCTTTGAAAAGTCCTTTTAAACAGAACAGAGCCACAATTAGACCACAACAGGAAGGGTCCAGAAAGGGTAGATCATATTCTGAACAAATACTGCACCTCAAAAACATTATGGCATATCAGAACTGAAGAACAAAGAGTTATATTATTTCCTTCACTGATTTTAAGTAGGAATATAATTCAATTGATAGAGAATGTCTAACATCAGTATTAGGAGAACTGAGTTTGGGTAAGAAAACAACAAATGTAATAAAAGACAGTATTATGAATAGGTTTTCAAAAGTTAAATTCATGGGTAAGACATCAAATCCATTTGAATAATTGAGTGCAAACTACCCATTTTATAACATCTGAATCTGAGGCATCGTCTATGACAAACAATATACAACTCACATTAATGTGGAATCTGTCATGTAAAAATCAACAGATTCAGCAGCCACTCAATACTTGCAAAGTGATCCTTTTTTACTCATACACAAATATCTGGAGCCAACAGTGGAACCATATTGGTCTCAATAGTTTCCTAGACATGATATCCACCAATGCTGACTTCTTAAATTCATTTCATTGCAACTGAATAATTGAAAGGATAAGATACGAATTTTAAAGCGAATGTACAGCCTTATTCTTTACACGCTTTTGCTAATGCAGGACAGACTGAATAACATGGATGCAGCCATCAGATTTTCCTGAAATATATCGTAATGAGAATAAAACTGACAGGTCTACTGTTCACAAAAGTTAGTATACTCCATTCAGTCCTAACTTTGCTTTTAACTATTTCAATTCAAGTCAATATTTGAAATAACATTAGGATAAAAATAGGTTCATAGTAAAATTTCCAAATAATGGTATAAATCTTTATTCCACTGCATACTTTTTCATGAAAAATTGTACATTTTTACTATACAAATACGGGATCACTTTCTACAGATATACACTGACAACTAAAGGACATAAAAGCAGAATCTCTTAACTACAGTGTGGCAAATTCCTCCAGTGTGGCAGTAACAGTTTCCTTGAGGAAAGTACAATACTTATTTGTAAGCGGCAGCATTAGTAGTCATACATGAACTTTTACTGCAACAGATTATTGGCTGATAATAGAAACGAATTGGTAGATGATATATTGGCCACGACATCTTGGTAGATGATTGTTGCAGTGTCTGTGTGTTTATGGGTTGCATTTTTTCATATGACTTGTCAAGCCAATGGCAGAATGGGATCTCTTGCCGCAATTGTCACAAGTGTATCTGATGCTGAGGCAGGAGCAGTGGTAGCATTGCGAAGCTTTTTCTGCCTTAATCTGTCTAACAAGCCTTCATCATGCTTCGACATTTCAGATGATATATCATCTCACCACGAATTAAAGAAACGAATATTTAAGCCCTTAGCAAAAATGTGCAGCCTCAGAGGAACTAAGCCCTCAAAAATGTTCCACAGTCATATGATCAGAACAGAAAGGCATCTTATGCAATAAGCCCCACTAATGCAGAAAGCTGTAAAGTGAAAGTCACAGTATTACTCTACAAGTCTCTAGCAAGTGAAAACCGATTTTTTTTCAGACAGACTTGGGTTAACTTATCTTGCTGACAGACTGGGAACCAGCACAGCTCCAATCTCCCTGGACGTCTTGCTAAACATTCAATGTACATAAAAAAAATTTGCCAGAACTTAAAACATTTTATTTCACTATGGAGTCAGAGCATATTATGTTTTGTGACATAAAAATGTATTATATTCCTTAAAGTGTGACCACATCTACAACAAAATTTAACTTCTTTCTAGCCCAAATTTTACAATTCATCTAACTAAATGGAATACGTTCCAAGAATTCCCAACATTCCAACACTTCTAGCACTCACACCACATGAAAAACACCTAATTATAGTCATAAGGGGAGCCGGAATGATCCATCTCCTCCAAGTTAATTTTAGCAAGTAGAAGGAACATTTATTCTAAAACCATTAAACATATTGCTCTGAAATTTGGACTACATGTTCAGTGAATATTTCTCTACAAAATTATAATTCCATGTTAAGAAATATTTATTGATTTTGGTTTTACAATTTTTTTAAATAGGTGCTTATTTTTTCTTTACAATTTTGTACTTTTTCTTCTACAACTCTTGAATTATATAATATTTTTTTACAATTTATTACAAAAATGAAGGAAAAGAAGTAAACAACATTGTGTATAAATTTCATTGATATCCTGTTAGCAGTTTTTGAGAAAATTTTAAAGTTACGGAAAATGGCTTCCAAAGATTTTTAATACAATCCTGTTCCATATGATGGATTATCAGCATCCTCTTCTTTTTCCAGTGTTAGTTTCCTTTTCACTGGCCTTTTCTTCCCTTTTGCTGCATGTTGTAGGCTTTTGTCTCTTCTTCCTGCAACTCTTAGTCTTTCTTCATCAATTAGGAGCATTGTGGAAATGGTGTTGTGTCCTGGTTGGAAAACTAAAAGTTTCACCACATTGCATTTGGTAATGTTTCCTTCTTTGTATGTTGCCACTGCATCATACACGCCAAAATGCAATGTTTTTATCTGTACAAACAATCTTTTGGGAATCCTAAACCAAATTAAATTATTTACACTTTCATTTGGATTTTGTGTTTTCTCACATAAACACTTTTCCAATAAACTTGGCTGTGATAGATCTCTGAATATGGACTTAATTACATCAATTACAACATTTGGCAAACTGTTTTCAAGGACATATTCCTTTCCTGATTGGTACTTACACCATGAGTCATCACCTGTGGGGCACAGTGCCTGTTGTGGGTGCTCATTTGTTGATGCAGTATGAAAAAATAATTCCCATACTGCTCTCCTCATATGCTCAATGCTTCTTGTATTCTGCCTAATTGCACACCCAAAATACCTCTGCAATCTATCAATTGCTTCATATGTCAATCTTCCTCTTCCTCCAAGGGTCTTGCCATCACTAAGCTTCTGGAATCCTAATGTCTGCTTTAGTTTGCGCAAGAGAGCCCCCATGTGCTTCTGCACATGTCCAGTGCACCCTGTTGTATAATGTGAATTTAATTGCCATACGGTTTGAGTTCCTCTACAGCTTTATATCCCTTAGAATCACCATCTCTTAGATAGTTAGTGTATTGTACATTATAAGACTCCTGTGACCTGGAAAAAAATTGCTTTCACTCCCTCTACTTCCATTGCTCCACTCGCACAGTGAAAACTTGCTTCACAACTTTCACTTTGTTCATCCTTGGTACTGCCCCTACATCTACAATATTTTGAGAGAAAAGCAACATCAATTACTTTGCAACTGTCTCCACTGGTAGCTGTCACAACTCCATTTAGAGATTTATGACCTCTATGTTGCCATGATCCATCTAAAGCAATAGTTTAATTTCTACAATTCCCATTATCTGTCTCAGTTTCTTCAACTGCTGTCTTCATTGTTGCTTGAGCAATGTCTTCAGCAGAAGATCCCACCAATTCATTATAAAATCCAAACTTGTTTGGTGGTTTTGGCAAGTTCATAATTCCACATAACATTGTCCCTGCAGCACTGCCCTTGCTAATGCAGCGCTAGCCATACACTAGCCTAACATTTATATCATACTCCTTCTTTCCACTATTACCACTATAAGGAATACTGTTAGAATTATAAAACGAAACTTCTGCAGCACATTTGTTACACTTCAATAACATTTTACATGCCAAACCAATGTGTGAAGTTATTTTAAATTCCAGTCCTCTTTCTTTGCAAACTTGGCATAATACGTTAGGTTTCAAAATATTAGAGGACAAGGAAATGTTAATTATTTCATTCACATCATTACTGTCGCTATCATAGTTTTCAACTTTTTCTTTGCCACAAACTTTCTTGCTGGAAGAAGTTCTATCACATTCATTTGGAGTAGTCTGAGCAGCATCTCCTTTCAACACAACAAAAGATTTCTTCTTCCACTCATTGTGCCTTTTCTTAAACACTTGATTGCTGAAACGGGGCATATTGATATCCACAAACCAAATACGCAAAACAGTTACGAGCAATATTCGTCAAATACACAAAATTGAACAGCTAAACAACACAGAGCAAACTCCACAAGTCAGCACACACGGTATAGCGTTTATGCTTACCGATATGAACAGTCACTTGTCACAGAGATAAAGCGATACAACGTTGGAAAACAAAATACTGTCTAATTCCGCAAAGATACCCTGCTTGCAGCCAGCGAGCGGCGCCATCAGAGGTGACAGCAAGTCGCTACAACCGTTTACACGGCATGTCAACTTTGCAGCGATAAAAAACACACTTAGAATTCACTTAGAAGGGTGAAACTTGATTTATGTTATTCAGAAAACTCCAAATAATTTTATAATGAAAAAACAGAAAAACGTTAATTTTGTCATTTTCGTCTTTAAAGTTCCCCTTAACTAAATGAACATAGTATTACATTGTTGAGGGATTGACACATTTTATTAGGCTCTGTAGTGTTCCTCAGTAAAAATATGCCATGATCTGTTTTCAATGTTCTGTCAAACGTTACATTATAAAAACTACAGAACAGCTAGCAAGCTCCAGAAGTAATGAAATCTTCATTTACAAAACCTATACATCTCTTAAAAACCTTTATCTGATCTGGATGCTGAAACATGTTCAGAGCCCTCTCCACAGAAGCTTTCTTATCTGTCACAGACTTTATCTGTGAAGAAAGAAGAATATTTTATACACCATCCAATCATATGTAGATATGAATTATTATGAAGAAGACATATTTGATCTATGAATTTTCTTAATATCAATATTTAAATTCATATGAACCCTGACCTTGTCTTTCAGCCGTTGAAGAACAGTTGAAGAATTCTGTACTTAGCAGCTCAAAATGTTTAAAAAAAGAGCTACACTTGAAGAAGCCTTTCAATAGTAATTTTAGTATTATTATGTTACTATAGCACAGCTGTGTACTGTGAAGGCATTGCTAATTACGCATATAAAATTTTTTTTGTGATTTTCTTTAGATTTATATTCTTTTTCTTTTCTTCATATGGGCATTTCTAATTATGATTATGTAACATTCTACTGTGGTTTGTAAATGTAAAGATGTAATTGTGGTTATTTCATTTGCCAGTGGATAAGTATGTTTCTTCTTTGTACCTGTGGTAAAGTTTAAAGTTCTCTTTTGGAATATTATTAATTGTAAAAAATGCAGTCACTACCATTTATAAAGATTTATGTAATTTACGATAACGATATAACATCTACAGACAGGGGACAGCGATAGTGATATCGATAATCGAAAGATTGCTGTGCAGTAGAGGGAATGGTGGGTGGTGTGTCTGTGAAGCATGCGCGGGAAAATAGTACTGTGTTTTATGAAAAGCATACGTAATTGTATGGACAGTAATACCGAACTATCAGATTGTTAATTCTCTTTACCACTGCGGTATGTAATGCCATCGCCAGCGAACTTTAAGAGCAAATAAACTGGACTGTGAAAGTGCCGCTAACAATACTTTGTTGTGGCCGACAGGAACAGTGCTTTTATGCGAATGAACTTTGCTGGTATTGGTTTTAGGTGGTGGAACTGTTGTCTATCACATTCTATCAAGCCATGAAAGCCAAGACTATAATTAACTGTGCAATATATGTGACTTTCAGTGACGTTGTCGAAGTTTGAAATGCGAGAACAGAGTGGACCTTGCTTACAGTGTGCTTCACACACAAGAACAATTCTATGAACTGTGTATTTGTGGCTAAGACTATATGAATGTGACGAACTGTGTAATTATGGACGATAGCGTCACGGACAGTGCGTAAAGTGTAAAAATGGGCGATGTCTACGTAATGTACTTTGAAAGAGAGGACATGTCAACAACGGTCGTATACTGGCGTCTTGTGGTTTGTTAATCACCACAGGGTTAATGATACAGCTGTGCCGGAACTTTATTTGCGTTTCGCTGGAGAAGATTAACCAGCGGAACTGCCTGTATCCTGCTCTCATCATCGTAACCCGCCGACATCGTGCTGCCCAACGCAATGCTTCGTATCCAACAAAAAGTTAAGCGATCTCGCCGAACGCTATCCCCTGACCTAGAAACTTTATTTCTCTATTAAAAGTATAAGAATTGCAGACTCTATTTAAATAAATTCTTTGTTTAGTTCATGTTTGCTTTCTGCTAACGAAAATAAAATTACAATCAATGAATTAAAAGTTGCTTGGTAGTCATTGTTGAAACACCAGTAAATATAAATTTCTTCCTCTCATTAGAACTAATTCACCTTGCATGTCAAAATTATTGTAGTTATTTTATGTAGTTTTATGTATTGTTATGAGATTAGATACATTTTCGTAATAAATAACTAAACAATAAGAAACCAAACCTAAACCATCTCATCCTAACAAAAATCTAATCAAATTAGGACTAATAATTAAAAAACCGATAGAAAGAATAAATATTAAAACAATAATAATAAAACAATTTATATTCTTTTCGACCGATATATAATCCGCTCTATAATAATCTGTCATGTATCTAGTCTCATAACAATGTATCTATTTTGTCGCGAAA
Organism: Schistocerca serialis cubense; assembly: GCF_023864345.2. Classification (NCBI taxonomy): domain Eukaryota; kingdom Metazoa; phylum Arthropoda; class Insecta; order Orthoptera; family Acrididae; genus Schistocerca; species Schistocerca serialis. The sequence continues at coordinate 76,016,110 of NC_064640.1, forward strand.
TATGGCTTCGCACGAAAATTATGGGGACTGCCACAATTCCTTGCATTCTGACCAATAACGTGAACCTGTCAATCTTAGGATCGATGTTTGAATTTTGGAAGAGTGAAAATTGTATTGTTTTGTTCTGTGTGAGTTACCTCTTGTAGACAAAATGACAATCAAAGAAGATGAGCATGTAGCGAGTTTCAAGGTGTGGAAAAGTGAGCAATGAAAAAGTAAAGAAGAAGAGTTTGTTATGGAAAAGGTAGATAAAGGATTAGACATTAAAGTGGAACCAGGTGTCAGAAGGGAAGCAGATGAGAAGGAAGGAGTGGAAAGTATGTTAGCATTGCTGTTGATGAAAATGGAAGGAATGAAAACAGAAGTGAGTGGAAAGCTAGAAGCTGTCAGCAAATCAAGGAAAATATGGGTGAAGAAATAGAAATCTAGATGAAAAGTTTGAAAAACGTCTCAGGGGATTTAAACAGGAAATGGAAGAAGGGTTGGAAAGGAAAATCTTGGGCTTTAAGCCAGAGGTTGATAAAGATTTTGAGAAGTCTAAAGATGACGTTAAAGAGACTTTTAAAGAGACAGAGTTTGAGTTAAATAAGAAGCAAGAGAAGTTTGAAAACATCATAAAGGAAAGTGTAGAATGCTTGGATAAAAACATTAAAACCCAAGCTACTGAATGTATGAAGGGGAAGGATGAAATTAAAGATTATTTCAAAGGAATGTTCCGTGAATACAGACAAAAGACTATGGCAGAAGTGGAAGATATTAGAGAGACCACTGCTGAGATTGAGAATTGGGTAGGGAGTTTAGAAAAGACAGTACAGGGTAAGCAGTTTACTGCATCACCAGTAATAGTGTAGATAAGGGATGGTAGTAGTTTCAATAATATAGTTTTTGATCCTAGTGGAGATGTACATCCTGTGTCTTTTGTAAATAGTTTGAGAAGTCAGTTTACTACAGATTGGACAGAAAAGGACAAACTAAGGAGGGCAAGTGCTTGTTTAAAAGGGGAAGGTTTAGATTGAGGAGCTGATGCACCAGAAATATATGAAACATTTGAGGATCTTGTGTCAGCGTTTTTGAAAGAATACTGGTTAAAAGAAAAACAAAGTGATGTCATAGAAGCTTTTAAGAAGGCCCCATGGTATGATAGGAGGAGTAGGGAGAATATGAGAGAATATTGTGAGAAATGGATAAGTAAACTAAAACATTTGGACAGCCTATGGAGTGACAAGGATATTATAGAAGTATTGATAGGGAAATTGCCTCCTAATAGAAGATGTGGGTTGATAGAAAATGTTAGTACTATCAAAGACTTTCTGAACAGAGTGAGGGATGTGGATAGGTGGCAAGTGGGCTGTTCATTTAATGAAAATAGACATGTGGATTGTCATTATGATAATCAGGATAGAGTAGGGAGAATGAACCAAGTAAATATTAGAGGTAGGGGAAGAGGCTGAGGAGATTTTAGAGGAAACAGCCAAGGTTATCAGACAGTAGGGGAATCACGAGAGGGAAACGGAACCCCACTACATTGAAGGCCCGTGCTGGAGCGGGTCAAAGGTTAGGGCCTACTGAATTTTCAAATCAGCATGGTAATGTAAGGGATACAGTGATGGGTAATAGTATTAGTAATGATTATGGTGATAAGGTGTGTAGTCATCATGGTCTAGTGATGGAAGAAATTGGACCTGAGGTTAATGGTGAAGGTGGTAAGGAATTAGGGGACTCATGTATGGAGAGATTTTCCCAGATGTATGAGGGAGTCAAAGAATACAAAAAGCAGGCAAAAGGAGTGATAAATGAAAAGAAAACATTTCAAAATGCAAGTGGTAATAGTGAAAAGGAGAGTATGAGTAATGGTTGCAGTATGGGAGGAGAGAAAGAAAGTGGTGGAAGGGGTGCTTTCCATGCATGTGATGATTTAAGGAAAGATGCTAAGCTAAGAGAAAGGTCAATTTCTGAGGTCAATGGAGGGGTGATAAATACACATGCCTTGAGCCATAAAGAGAAAGTAAGTAATGAAGAAGATGTCACTGTTTTTATTTTTCACAGAGATGTAGGAATAGCAGTTGATGATGAGGAGGAAGTAGGTGTTTGTGCTCTTCAGACATGTTTAGAAGGGAAGGAAAGTTCAAAGTTGAATTGTGATGGCTGGGCTCTTAATGACATTGAGCAGTATTTGTTATGTGAAGAAAGTAGTGGTGATGGTGATAGGATTAAGCAACCTTTTGTGAGAATTGGAATGTATGGTAGGGAAGAAAAAGCTCTTTTGGATACAGGTAGCGAAATTAGTGCTATTGCTGAAAGTTTATTTAATAACATAAAGGAACATAATGAAGTGATGAATGTACCAGTAGTAGATTTGAAGACAGTGGGTGCTACAGAGAAATTAAGCAAGGTAATTAAACACCAAATAATTTTGGAATTTGAGATTGGGGCATAGGTTTAGTGCATAATTATTTGTAGTACCCGGGTTAACAGTGAATATTATTTTGGGCATGGACTGGTTGACAGAGTGCAAGACAGAGATAAATTGTGGAGAGAGTTTTGTTAATTTTGAGAGTGATGAGTCAGGGATCAGTGTGAAGTTTGATGGATTGGTGGTAGATAAGGACCGATTGTTAGGGTATTTAAAAGTGAAAATGATGCCTGTAGTAACTAATTTGGGTGATGATAAGCTGAATTTGGAGTATACGAGTGAGGAGGATACAAGTGGACTTATGGATGAATTGAAGAACGAAATGTCTAAGGTTGAAGGGTTGAATGAATGCCAGAAAGAAGAACTGAGAGAAGTCTGACAGGCCAGGAAGAGTAAAGAATTATGAATGTAAGCTCGATATCAAACCGCATGAACCTTTTTCGAAATAACCTTATTCCATACCATTTGAACAGAGGGAGGCAGTAAATAAAGAAATTGAGAGGATGTTGAATTGTGGTGTTACAGAGCGAGGGAAGAGTGAATATAATTCACCTCTGGTCATTGTGGGCAAGAAAGATGGTAGTGTGAGACTAGTTATTGATGCCAGGATGTTAAACGAAGTGGTAAGGAGAGAAACTGATAGGCCAGCGTGTATGTAGAGGATTTTACAGAGGTAGCACAAAGTAAACTATCTTAGTAGTCTCGATCTGATCTGTGGATACTGGCAGGTGCCACTTGCTAAGGAATATAGGAAGTATACAGCATTGTTGGTAAACAGGAAGTGTTATCAATACACTGTTGTCCCATTCAGGCTAAACATTAGTGTGTCTGTATTTATACAACCCCTTGATCAGGTATTAGGACCAGAGTTGAGTTCAAAACTGACAATATATGTGGATGACCTATTAGTTGCCACTGAGTTATGGGAAGAACACTGTTGTTTATTAAATGAGTTGTTTCAAGCCTTAAGGAAAGGGGGCATGACCCTGAGACTAAAAAAGTGTGAATTTGTTTGCAAAGAGATAAAGTTTTTGGGTAGGATTTTGTCAACTACTGGTATTAAGATGGATCTAGACAGAATGAAAGCAATCAAAGTGTGTCCATCCTCAAGAAATAGAAAAGAGTTGATATCATTTTTGGGTATGTGTAATTTTTACTGGAATTTTGTGCCAGGGAAAGCTGAACAAATTATTGAGTCCTAAAGTGAACTATGTTTGGACAGAAGAGTGTCAGAAAGCCTTTAATGAACTTAAGGAAGCTTTGAAAGAGGAAAAGATTTTACACCATCCTGATCTTAGTAAACCATTCTGTTTGGGGACTGCTTCGAGTGGGTATGGTATTGGAGTGGAGTTGTTTCAAAATTTTGGGGATGAGGAAAATGAAGATCATAGGACCATAGCCTTTGCAAGTAGGTCATTGACCAGGTATGAGAGAAATTACACTGTGACTGAGTGTGAAGCATTGGCAATAGTTTTGGGATTTCAAAAGTTCAGAAATTATGTATGGGGGAATAAAACTGTCATATAAATTGATCACAGAGCCCTTATATTTTTCAAAAAGTTTCGGCTGGTACATAGACAGTTAGCAAGATGGACTTTGTTCTTACAAAAGTTTCCTATTGAGATAAAGTATATTAAAGGTACACAGAACAAAGTAGCAGATGGTTTATCCAGGTTACCGTTGAGTGAAGGTAATGATACAGGGTATGATGTTGATGAAGAGCATGCAAAGTTGTTTTATATAAAAGGTGTTCAAGGAGAGAAGAAAATTGAAGGTATTTGCAAAAACATGGGAAGGTATCAGAATCAGGATGAAGTGTGGAAAATGGTGAAGCGTGAACTGGAAAGGAAAGATTGTAAAAATAAGTTGCCAAAGTATTACAAAATTCATGATGGAGTGTTGTTTAGACAAACTGATGAAAACTCAGAAGATTGGAAAGTATGTTGGCCCCGTGGATATATAGATGAGAAGAAGTGTGTACAGAAATTGAGGGAATGTGTATCCTTTGACAACATGGTAAAGAGAGTGAATAACCTTATTAAGACATGTGACAAATGTCAAAGAGCCAAAGTTACTAACCAAACATGTAGGCTCCCTATGCAAAATATTAAACCGAATGATGTAATGGAACTGTTATCTGTGGATCTTTATGGTAAGTTACCAAAAACCAAGGGAGGTTTTGCATACATTTTTGTAGTGTTGGAGGTGTTTTCTAAATTTATAAAACTTTATCCGCTACGTAGAGCTACTGGGAAAGCCGTTTTGAGTAAATTGGAAGCTGATTATTTTGTGAAGTTTGTGAAACCTAAGGCCATATTATCCGAGAATGGGTCACAGTTTGCATGTAAGAAGTGGAAAGAAGGCCTTACCAATCAAGGAGTTACAGTAATTTACACATCACTGTATCATCCACAAAGGAATCCAGTAGATCGTTATATGAGGGAGATTGCCATATTTTGCTGTACTTATTGTAGCAATACTCACAGTTCATGGGGAGAAATAATGGGAGACATCGAGGATGTAATGAATACTGTTGTTCATGAGGTAATGGGGTTTACTATTCAGGAGATTATGAAAGGTGAAAGATAAAAAAGTCTGGTGGAGGAAAAGTTATCTTTCCCTGCCAAGGAGGAATTGAGTTGGGGTGCAAAGAAGAAAAGGGTAAGAGAACTGGTAGAGAAGAAACTGTTGGTGAGAAAAAGAATACATGATGATAAGGTGAAGGGTATTGATATAAGGATAGGAGATTTTGTTTTGGTCACGAGATATGAGAAGTCAAAAGAGATGAATAGTGAGATTTCTAAATTTTTTGATGTATACAAACGACCATTTGAGGTGGCTGGTATACCCCCCCCCCCCCCAAATGCATTCTATCTGATTTATGCCAAGTCCAAGACGAAATTTGCCCTTAAGAATGTGATTGATTTAAAACCAAATAAGGCAAAAATAACACACTAATACATTTGCCCACTTGCTGTTGTCAGAGGAAATAAATTTCAGTGTAAACAGTGTAAAGATTTGATTGTGAACTGTAAATAAGAAGTGGTTTAAGAACAATTTCTTGTATACCATTATATAAATTTCTTTTTGAAACCAGATAGTTTTTTTACATGTTTGATGATGTGAAGAGTCAAGTAGTTATCAGATTCAACCAATCAGATGTGAGTTGTTATAGTAGCCTGTGGCTTTACTTATAAATTCTTCCAAAGACACTCCAGAGTGTGTGATGATAAGTAGTATATACAATTGTCAAGAATCTAGCAAGATTAGTCTGCAGCAGCATTGTATAGGTTTACTGTAATTATTTGTTCAGCCTAGAATTCTGTTTGTGCTGTAACTAACACGTGTCTTAGTTTTGGTCTTTACTATATGAAATATAGTAAATAGTATATGAATGTTATATAGTGTATATAGTATATATATAGTATATCGTATTTATAGTATATATAGTATATGAATGTTGATTTGATTTGTTTGCTTTATGTCAGCATTCTCAAAGAATTGTGTAAAATGCTGTTTCATTGTTGTTAAGTTTATTTGTACTGTTATATGATGTATCCAATTATTCACGTCAAATATTCTGAATAGAAGTTTAAATACTTTAGGTCAATATATATACCCATGACATGACCTAGCTTTATGATGTTGGCTGTCTCACATGAGTCAATGACATTTTAACTTGAGAGGTTCCTGGGAAAATCTCATGAAAAAATGGGAGGCATATGTGAAGGCATTGCTAATTACGCATATAAATTTTTTTGTGATTTTCTTTAGATTTATATTCTTTTTCTTTTCTTCATATGGGCATTTCTAATTATGATTATGTAACATTCTACTGTGGTTTCTAAATGTAAAGATGTAATTGTGGTTATTTCATTTGCCAATGGATAAGTATGTTTCTTGCTTTGTACCTGTGGTAAAGTTTAAAGTTCTCTTTTGGAATATTATTAATTGTGAAAAATGCAGTCACTAACATTTATAAAGATTCATGTAATTTACGATAGCGATATAACATCTATAGACAGGGGTCAGCGATAGTGATATCGATAGTCGAAAGGTTGTTGTGTAGTAGAGAGTATGGTGGATGGTGTGTCTGTGAAGCGTGCGCGGGAAAATAGTACTGTGTTTCATGAAAAGCATACGTAATTGTATGGACAGTGATACCGAACTGTCAGATTGTTAATTCTCTGTACCACTGTGGTATGTAATGCCATCGCCAGCGAACTTTAAGAGCAAATAAACCGGACTGTGAAGGTTCCGCTAACAATACTTTGTTGTGGCCGACATGAACAGTGCTTTTATGCGAATGAATTTTGCTGGTATTGGCTTTAGGTGGTGGAACTGTTGTCTATCACATTCTATCAAGCCGTGAAAGTGTAGACTATAATTAACTGTTCAATATATGTGACTTTCAGTGACGATGTCGAAGTTTGAAATGCGAGAACAGAGTGGACCTTGCTTACAGTGTGCTTCACACACAAGAACAATTCTATGAACTGTGTATTTGTGGCTAAGACTATATGAATGTGACGAACTGTGTAATTATGGACGATAGCGTCACGGACAGTGCGTAAAGTGTAAAAATGGGCGATGTCTACGTAATGTACTTTGAAAGAGAGGACATGTCAACAACGGTCGTATACTGGCGTCTTGTGGTTTGTTAATCACCACACGGTTAATGATACAGCTGTGCTGGAACTTTATTTGCGTTTCGCCGGAGAAGATTAACCAGCAGAACTGCCTGTATCCTGCTCTCATCATCGTAACCCGCCAACATTGTGCTGCCCAACGCAATGCTTCGTATCCAACAAAAAGTTAAGCGATCTCGCCGAACGCTATCCCCTGACCTAGAAACTTTATTTCTCTATTAAAAGTATAAGAATTGCAGACTCTATTTAAATAAATTCTTTGTTTAGTTCATGTTTGCTTTCTGCTAACGAAAATAAAATTACAATCAGTGAATTAAAAGTTGCCTGGTAGTCATTGTTGAAACACCAGTAAATATTAACTTCTTCCTCTCATTAGAACTAATTCTCCTTGCATGTCAAAATTATTGTAGTTATTTTATGTAGTTTTATGTACTGTTATGAGATTAGATACATGACAGTGACTAATAAGAGTATTTTGTCGCGAAATATAGCTTCGCCCGAAAATTACGGCGACCGCCACAATTCCTTGCGTTCTGACCAATAACGTAAAAGCTGCTATTCCCGTATTGGTGCATTTCCTGACGTGAGCGGGAATTATAAATGTCAGCTGTCAAATCACGTAGGGACTGTTTACCCAGTAATAAAAGTTTTTGATATTGTATTGCTATGAGTTGTAGTATTAAGAGACACTGGTTATACTCAAAAGTGGGTAGATGTATGGTGAAACCCCCAGTGTTCATGCGATTATTAACAGTATTGTGTGTGATTCACGAAAATTTGTCACTTTTTCTAATTACTTTCAGATATTGTCTTAGATGTCTTTGAAGTTTCAGAGAATATATACACAATTTTGTCGGTTGAGGTTAATTTCAGTGCACTTTCTCGTGAATAATAGAGTTTTCAGTTCATAAACAAAGTGGGATCGTGACCAATTGAGAAGTATAACAAAGAGTGTGGTTTTTAAACTAGAATTTTGGATGACTTCACAGTTCAGATTTTGATAATTATTTTTCCTGTGGGTTGAGGTCATCACAGTACCCTTCATGTCACGATTACATGACAGTGTTACCACTGACTTGAGAATAGTTATGAAACTAAGTCTGCAATTTATAACATTCCTCAGTAAAACATTGCACATCCAGCTCAACTAAAAATGTCACAGTATTGGTCAAAGTTATTTCCTATCACAAGCGATCAGTTATTGGTGAAGTATTATATATAGTAGTATTGGGTGTGAGATAGGTTCGCCTTCAGCATCAAGCTTATGAAGCATGTGTTTGTGTTCAGACATGTGCAAAGGAGGGTATGGATTTGACGTAGAGTACCGTGACAGCAAAAGGAAGAGTATGTCAATTCATAAGAATGGTGCAGATATTTCTATTTCTAGAGCCACAGCCATCAACAGAGTGTATTTCCAATACTTCGCTCACTGTCGAATGTCGTTCAACTGAGACTGCGATCGTAACATTTACTTGTAAGTACGGGGATAAAATATATATGTGACCGATTTCTTAGGATAAACATTCTGCCTGCGCATGCTCGGCCTGTAGTGCTGGTGACCTGTGCGGGGGTGATTCACGTTTCCCATTAACGGTAGGAGCTGTCAAACTGGAGAGGCCTGTTGGAGTGTAGGATTGTAGATGAATTAACCCTGTTGTCCTCTAGGTGACCGAATAGCGAATTAATACTTAGCATGTGTTGGATAGCTTTCGTGATTGTGTGGAAATTAGAGGAGATTCAATATGGACATGTGTTTGCTCTGGACTGTTATTCCCCCCAATGTAAATTGTTTGGTTGACTGCTTCTGCACATTTCACACCTTTATTTAGTTGAGAGAGGATCGATTGCGGTATGTGCATCTAGCGTGTGGAAGTCACGTTTACCAGTTCTCTAGTCGTGAGAAACACTTTAGTTGACCTTGTAAACTATAGGGATGATTTGGAATCTACTACATCACCGACATTGGTATTCACGAATCGAATGGAAATATCAGTTTTCTCTATTTTTTTTTAGTTGCCGAGTAAATGTCTTTGCAGACGTGACAAGTTTCTAGTTAGTCAGTGGTTCACAGCACGCCCCACCGAGCTAAAGTTTCGGGTTTCTAGAGAAATAATTTCCAGTCTATATTATGGGAATTATGTTGCACGAGCGATCGGTAGGGTGCCGATATCGAGAAGAACCGTGAAAATGGTGTAATATTATGGCAAACTACGCAAAAATACATGTGTTCTTGTTATCCCTGAGTCTGGAGATGGGTGTAGAAAAGTGAGCAAGCAAGGAAGCAGGTTCGGACCAGAAACAGTAAAGCGTTTGTGCCGACGAGAAATAAGCCCGAATTTATAGAACAGTTCTGAGAGCGACTTCCGTCTGCTTAGGGAGCTCTGGCCACACATTGGGGGTGGATGACTTGTGATCGTCAGCTGCGGTAAAATATCTAGAGCTGCGAGGAGTATATATGGTGCTGTCTGTCTTTGCGGTGTATGTACAAATGATTTAAAAGGGATGATTTTGTATGGTGGATGATAGGAAATGTATGTTTACTACATCGTCATGGTATGCGGTGATATATTGCTGGGTTGGAGATCGGTTTCAGGCACTAATATTCAAGCTCCTGTCCTCTGTGGGAGAGCAGTGTAATTGAGTAGGAGTGTTTCTGTATTTGACGATATGTAGGGGCACTTTGCAATGTTAATTGTCGATGCAGTATGCCTATCTGTATAAAATAGAGTTTTCCTGCTGAAAGTCTCGTCTGCAAAACGAAAAAAATGGTGGACGGTGCTTCAATACCGGTGGCATCAGTAATCCGGTGGGTAAGTTCGATAAGAGCCAGTCATAATGCTCAATCCAATCACAAGACATCCTTTTGTGCTGGGATATAGGAGTCTCTACATAGAGGTGGGAACGTTTGTGTGTCTTCAACGCAGGAAGGTTAACTCGTGATGGACGTGGTACCACATTAGGAACGCGAGGAAGACTGCATTCAACATTATTTTGCGCTATTGTCGTAAACAGGTTTATATAGGGCAAGAATTTCCGTGCATACAAGCTGAGACATCAAGAAAGCCATCGTTAACTATTTCTGGGACACTATACAATTTCCGAGAGGTCGACTTGGCTCTTATTTTACATAATCATGTGATTTCAGAATGACATTGAGAATAGTTTAGATGGTGAGTCACCACGTGGACGTTTCTCGGCGAGGTGTCAATCACGCTGGGGCAGGTATGCACGACTGGATGCAGCTCACACGTTTCATTAGGATCGCTAGGGAGAAAGCAGCCTGCGCTATTCTGGAACAGATTTCTATAGCGCGGTCTGTGACGTCAGTATCCATAGGTATAGCGGCAGCAACGGTAAACACAGGTGCCACCTGGAGGCGTTTCTTGTATGGGATCGGTGTGAGCGCGCCTTGGAGTTCTGTGGCGAGGTGGATAGGAGTGTGTGCTGTACCTCACGTGATCGGTGAGGACGTGACGGCGGAGGAGGAGACGCTGCGGAAACGGGCCGCTGCGAGCAGCCTGGTTGCTGCAACCCTAACCCGCTAGCCTGAGGGACGGCGAGCCATGGACGCCAGAGCGATGCTGTGGCGACCGCGGCCAGGGTGGGGTGGGGGCCGGCGGCAGAGGCGGCGGCGGTGGCGGGGGCGGAGGAATATAGTCACTAACAGAGAGCGGTAGAGGCATCACAAAGGCCATACTTTAACTAAGCGCCTTGTTAGAGGTTGCTGCCTATCATCTGAGGGCTATACTACTTTCCTACTTGACGTCCCGAGCAAAAGAGGGCGAGCGGACGCTAGAGACTTACTGCAAGCCGTGGAGCGGCGCTAGTCTCGACTCGCGGGTCCAGCAATACTAGAATGGACTGCGGTCGATAACTGCAGCCCCTAACAACTGTGGTATCGGAAGTTGATACCACAGGTTTCATGGGCGCCTTCCAAACTATTGTCATGTAAGGGGGTGAATTTCTAGATGATGAAGAAAAGTTAAAGTGACATTAATATTGCTTCTTTATTAACAAAAGATGAGAAAGTGAATCATTTACAGGCACAAAAAGTGAAACTCGTTATTCTTACTCGCTCTGATAGCATTAAACATGACCTTATTGAGGGGGGGGGGGGGGGGTGAAATGAAGTAAATGGTCTTGAAGCCTGCCTTTCCCAAAGTGATGAAGAAACGAAGGGATGGTGGGCAAGGAAATGAGGAATCTGATCATCGTGACTAAAAGTTAAATTACTTTTACACGAGAGAATTACGTTATCAGCGTGCAACCGCCTTTACTGTAAACTAAAAAGAACAAGTGCTGAGTATTAGGATAATAAGACACCAAAGTGGCCGGCCGCCCAGGAATCAAGTAACATTCATCAAGGCCCATGATAATTACTTTCGTCTGAGCAAAGAGGATCACATTACCGTGAACATGTTCCATTGCTATGGAATCCTTGTAACGTAAGGCCAGCCCCTCACGTTGTGGGCACGTGGTCTGGGACAAAGGACCAAGCCCATTTCCCAAAGACTGCAATTTAAAGACTCTTAATTCCACATGCATATTGCAAAAGTAAATAAACTGAGTAAGAATGGAGGAGGTGCAGCTGTAACCTTCAGAGTGAGAATCTTTACCCTAATATAAACTTCAACATAGTTCTCGCGTCTAACTGACAGAGGTAGAATACTAAACACAGCATGACAAACAAATTCTTAGATTTATGGGATAAACATCGCAAAACGAAGACTACAAATGCACTCTAAGCGAAGGATTTCCTATCTGATAATGTTGTAACCAACGAAGCTGGAGTTCACAAAGAACACTCATGCTAACCGATACGGGACCTCGACGTCTCACCTCCAGCCATGAGCAGCAACAGACTAGCACCTTGTCTCCAGAAGGGAGTTGGGGGCGGTAGGTAGCGAACATTGGATCGCAGAGGGCCAGTTCCCAGGGAGGCTACTTTGCGGCTTTAAAAAGGAGTTAGAAGTGAAATTTCGGAGTTGGTACGACAGTTTGAGGGTCTAAGAAGAGGGTCAACTTTGGCCATCACATAGCATACAGACTGGTCCCACGTGCTCCCCGTAAAACAACGATCAAGGCGAGAAAGGTGGAGCCATTATGGCTAGAGGGAAGCTGCTGAACTGATTGCACAAGTAAAGAAAAATATCTTGCTCCCATCTTCTCTCGCTAATCAGCGTGATATTAACATAAAAACTTATCTAGCCATGCAGGCATTCAACTGGAATTATTAGACACTGATGCAAAATACCTTCGCTACAAAAAGAATAAAATATGAAAGGCGTGCATAGTGACTGGGAATGGAGTGCATGTCTTTCATCACGCTGGCCTATGACAAATTTTCTCTAGGACTCCTATAGAAACAGAGGATCTAGAAAATCTTCACAAGGCAGGGGGTTTACATGTACACAGCCATGTGGGAACTATCATGGGTTCTGTGGGATAGTTTTACCCGTTATGTTCCTTTTATATTCGTAAACAGTGGACAAACACAATGAAACGAATTCCAGAAGTATCATCAAAAATACTAATACATAAGTATTATACTCAGTAGGTGCTAGAAAATACGTCATTGCAAAACAATATACAATAATCTCACAGCAAGAATAAAAAGGGCCTCCCTTGACAAGCATAGCATTCTACCTATAAAAGATTTACATTAGTCCCAAAACATATAGCAGAACGACTTCATCAAAGCTAGCATGACATTTGTAGATAAGTGGTGTATTTAACATGCACATCACTGTTCAAGTTGTATATGTATATAATAAAATATTATTTAAAACAGGCAAGTAGAATCAGACCAGGGGTAGTATCTAAGAGAAATACAGCAACTGTGGAACAATTTGCGGATAGGATAAGGAAAATACTAACACGAATTCTTTATAGACGAATGGAAAAACTGGTAGAAGCCGAACTCGGTGAAGATCAGTTTGGATTCTGTAGAAATGTTGGAACACGTGAGGCAATACTAACATTACGACTTATCTTAGAAGAAAGATTAAGAAAAGGCAAACCTACGTTTCTAGCATTTGTAGACTTAGGGAAAGCTTTCGACAATGTTGTCTGGAATACTCTCTTTCAAGTTTTGAAGGTGGCAGGAGTAAAATACAGGGAGCGAAAGGCTATTTACAATTTGTACAGAAACCAGATGGCGGTTATAAGAGTCGAGGGGCATGAAAGGGAAGCAGTGGTTGGGAAGGGAGTCAAGATAGGGTTGTAGCCTATCCCCGATGTTATTCAATCTGTATATTGAGCAAACAGTAAAGGAAACAAAAGAAAAATTCGGAGTTGGAATTAAAATCCATGGAGAAGAAATAAAAACTTAGAGGTTCGCCCATGACATTGTAATTCCGTCTGAGACAGCAAAGGACCTGGAAGAGCAGTTGAACGGAATGGACAGTGTCTTGAAGGAGGATATAAGATGAACATCAACAAAAGCAAAACGAGGATAACGGAATGTAGTGAATTAAAACGGGTGATGCTGAGGGAATTAGATTAGGAAATGACACACTTAAAGTAGTAAAAGAGTTTTGCTATTTGGGGAGCAAAATAACTGATGATGATCGAAGTAGAGAGGATACAAAATGTAGACTGGCAATGGCAAGAAAAGGCTTTCTGAAGAAGAGAAATTTGTTAACATCGAGTATAGATTTAAGTGTCAAGAAGTCGTTTCTGAAAGTATTTGTATGGAGTGTAGCCGTGTATGAAAGTGAAACGTGGACGATAAATAGTTTAGACAAGAAGATAATAGAACTTTCGAAATGTAGTGCTACAGGAGATTGCTGAAGATTAGATGGGTAGATCACATAACTAATGAGGAGATATTGAATAGAATTGGGAGAAGAGAAATTTGTGGCACAATTTGACTAGAAGAAGGGATCGGTTGGTAGGACATGTTCTGAGGCATCAAGGGATCACCAGTTTAGTATTGGAGGGCAGCGTGGAGGGTAAAAACCGTAGAGGGAGGCCAAGAGACGAATACACTAATCAGATTCAGAAGGATGTAGGTTGCAGAGATGAAGAATCTTGCACAGGATAGAGTAGCATGGAGAGCCGCATCAAACCAGTCTCTGGACTGAAGACCACAGCAACAACAGCCCATGAATTAGGACAGGATGGTGCAGTCAATGAAATTATTTTTCAAGAAACTGAGCAGAGGGCGCTCGATGCTTCTTTAAGAGAGTTGCATGCGGAAATGTCAAGATGTGTATGGACAGCAGTGGGACTGACGGATTTGCACACGTAAGTGTGGTTAGCTGTAGAGTGTGAGGAGATCGATTTGTCGACTGGAACTCAGGGTAAACAGACAGTGTTTGCAGCTAGTATAAAACGTTTCAGGTGCGGACGAACGGAGCATGTAAGGAGAGTGTCGCCAGCCTCAGATTGATGTGAATCAAGTAAGAGGAAGCAATAGTTTTAGAATAAGATGTTAAGCTCCAACAGGAATCGTAGGTCCACCTATGATCATTCCCACTAAGACTGGATGCTACAAAATGGTATGCAGAGGTGGATTGTGTGATAAGGGGAATAGTAGGAAAAAAGGATTGCAGGATATTACTGGAAACAGGGGCGCATGTGTCGGCCGTCAGTAGCGATCTGGTGAAACATAAGCAGTGGGATCCACCATGGTACAGATTGCATGTAGTAGGGGATAAATATGTCACACTATTAGGTTCGGTGGACATAGATGTTTGCCTGGATCCAATTCAGTTTAAGCAATGTGTAGAGATTGTGCTACACGTGAATGAGAGCTACGACATGCTTCTAGGATTAGATTTCTTATATTACCATTGTGCCATAATCGATCTTCACCAACATAGGGTGGAACTTGGCGGAAATTTTTTCAGTTAGGTGAGGCCATTGCAAGTGTAGCGATGTTGCGAGGCGAGTCTGTTGCGAAAGACGAATCGATTAAACCACGAACGATCACGCTAGGACTTGATTCACACGATTGTGTACCCAAGGGTACTGGGAAATCACTTTGGGTCAGTGTTGAGTCTACCTTGTCGGTAGGACTTTTATGTGTGATGGAACCGATAGAAGAGACTGGAGTATTAGATCAGGTGCACTGCTTAGTTAAAAGAGATTTGTATATGTATGACAAATAAATGATGAAAAGAAGGTACCTGTTTTTATAGATAATTTTAACACAGAGGACATAGGATTAACAAAGGGGTTGTTAATCGCTAATATGGATATCTTGGAGGAAGAAGAATGGGACGCCAGGCGTTTCATCCGCTGACAGTCGCCAGACGCCATTGAAACTTCATTGGGCGGAAAAGTAAAGTACCTAGAGGGACACAATAGGGAACAGATGGAAAAATTATATTTGGAATTTAAAGATTTATTTTTTCCAAAATGGCGATTACGATATACACATATTATACAGCACCAGGTACCAACAGGAAATGAATCACCAGTCTACCGCAAACCTTACGGAATACCTAGGTACAGTTCTTGCAGCCAATTTTGGAAGGATGGAATAATTGAAGAAAGTAATAGTTCATGGAGGGCAGGAATAATCGTTGTACCAAAAAAAATCAATGGATGGAACACAAAAATATGGGTTTTGTTGTGATTACAGACACCTCAATGCGGAAACCATAATAGACACCTACTTTTTGCCAAATATCACTGAAACCTTGGATTATTTAGGGCAATGTAAATATTTTGCAACAATGGATTTAAGGACTGGTTATCACCATATAGAGGTTTCTCCACAGGCTCGACACAGAACAACGTTTTCCTCACCTTGGGGACACTACCAATTCAGAAGACTGCTATTCGAATTAAAAAATGCACGTGCAGTGTTTGAGAGATTGTTGGACAGAGTACTCGAAGAGTTAAAACCACAGTAACGTTCAGCTTATGTACATGACATAATCGTCTCTGGGAGTGATATGCAGAGATTCAGGGAAGTATTCCTAAAGTTTAGAATTCCTAGTTCATATCACAAGAAAGATGGGGTTAATGCAGACCCAAGGTTAATTACAGCTGTACATTAATTCCTTGTAGCAGAATATGTAAAGGAGTTGCAATCATTCTTGGGACTTGGGAACTATTAGCGCCCATTAGTAAAAGGATCTGTGGATATTGCCAGACCATTGACACAATTGTTAAAAAAAAAAGGGTATTAAATTTGTATGGTCAGAAGAGTGCCAGCCAGCCTTTGAGGGGCTAAAACACGCTTTAACATTGAGTCCAATATCGGTATTTCCGGATTTTAACAGGGAATTTTTTTTATCATGTGGTGCAAAAACCATGCGCTTGGCTGTGTGTTGTCGCAAGAGGTGGAAGGTATAGAACATCCAGCAGTTTGTGCATCAAGACAAAAAAGTTCTGTGGAAAGAAATTATGTCACAACGGAGAAAGAAATGTCAAGCCTTATTTATGGAATCGCATATTTCAAACGTTATCTGTAAGACAAAAAGTTTAAAATAATAACAGATTATGTGGCATTAAAATGGTTGTTGAGGTTAAAGGATCCTTCTAGTAGGTATACACGATGAGTTGTAAGACCAAGTGACTTTGATTTCAAAGTCACGCACAAATCTGGGAAGAAGCACGGACATGCGGATGGCTGAAGTATAAAAGTAGCAGTATTACATATTGAGGGTAATGTGCATAATAAGTGTTAAGACAACCCATGGATTGTCACCCGTGGAGATTGAAATGAGAGGACAGGACGTCAGTTGTGCATGTAGGCCAGATAAAACCTTTCCAAGCGAGTCAGGAAGTTATTCCAGGGACAGGATATGCGGACCAGAAAGTGAGGAGGAAGTTATCAGGAAGATAAATAAGAGTTTGTGAATGAAACGGGAACGAGGAAACTGCACGGATTCAGGCCTAGGACATAGTCATTTAATATTATTTTTTGGTTAGGTATAGATTTAGTGTAATCAGTATAAGCAACTGCAGAGCAGCAATGAATTTAAGGGGGAGGAAAGTAATAGGTATTCCTGCCCGTATGTGAGGTGCAGAGAAGGTGCGATGATGCTGTTCATAGTGGGACTACTGACCTTCGTCGGGGTGGGAGCATTACGGAACCAGCACGTGGAAGGGGGGAAGGGGGAGTGCTGTTCGCCAAGCAGTAAGATGTAGTGATCACCTGTCATCGATAGGTGATACAGGTGGTATTTAGTGCATGGGAGATGGGTAACGAGGTGAGAGGATTGGAAGACTAATTCTGTCAGCGAACGGAACGGCACGGGTTACTCAAAGAAAGTGCTGGGGTATGTCAGGGAGTACATGGGTTGTGCAAGGAATTAAGGAATGAGATAATCCAGCTACTGGGAGTTATTCCACATACGCAAAGGAAGCGTCGTTGGATCGAAGCTGGAGGTCGGCTTGTGAAAACGGTATTTGGCACTGCTGATGAGGAAGACATTGGAAGGGTGAACGACACCTTAGCAGAGATTAAGCAGTTCGCGAAAGAGAACAAAGCTGTGAGTGAGTGCCACACTATGCAGACTGCAAGTGTAGAGAAGGACGTATTGAATAACAGGCGACTACTGGGACAACTGACTGGAGAAGTAATGCAGTCAGTGGCGGTTACATATGGGAGGCGCGCGGAGCTCTCCCCCCCAACCTGTGTGGCCACCCGGATTGCCTCCCGCGCCGCCCACGCCAGTCAGCCCGCACGCTATTCGCTCGCTTCTTTCGTCAGTCGACTCGACTGAATCGAGTAATCGAGTAGTTGTAGTTTTCTATGTAGCACGAGTGTACTCGTCATCGTATTTAATTCGTTTCTGTCTGGCACGTAGATAGTTAACACACACCTACGAGAAAAGCCGCGGCCATTCTAATGATCTCAATACGTTATTCTGTCTGGCATTTGTTTGAGAAAAGTCGCGAATATTATACTGTTTTCTTGTACAGAGAACTTTCGACACGTAGCTTTATAAATACGGACTATTCGCCGATAAGGAAGCGAGATTACATTCAGAAGCAGAAATATTAAGACTGAAGAATGAATAAGTAAAAAGTCCTAGTTGCAGCAAGTGCAAGTGTGAAGATTAGTCAAGAGTGAGAGTGATCAGTTGATTGTGAAGTATTAATAATAGTAACTCATAGTAATTTCTCACAAGGGAACCTCCCCATCGCACCCCCCTCAGATTTAGTTATAAGTTGGCACAGTGGATAGGCCTTGAAAAACTGCACACAGATCAATTGAGAAAACAGGAAGAAGTTGTGTGGAACTGAGAAAAAATAAGCAAAATATACAAACTGAGTAGTTCATGGGAAGATAAGTAACATCAAGGAAGCTGGGACTGCAGGAGCACCGTGGTCTCGTGGTAATGTGAGCAGCTGCGGAAGGAAAGGTCCTTGGTTCAAAGGTCCCCGGCTGGCTGCCCGCCTGGCAACACGTGTGCCGCTCGCTATTGTGCGTCCCAGGTAGCCGAGGATTACCGGCCGCCGAGCCGTCGCCGCCCGACATCCTACCGCGCCGCGCCCGTCGCCTGCCGGCTCCCGCGCCGCGCCAGCCGTAGCTGTTTCGTCGCCTTAACGTGAACTTCAACGATTTGGTGAGTCAAAATGACTACTTACAACCGATCTAATACGACGCTGCAGTTGCAATTTGACCGGGAATTCGTTAGGCCAACGTCCTTTGAAATTGAGGATTGGATGTTTAGTGAACTGAGGATAGAGGAGGATGAACTTGAGGGACTGATGCTGGACTTCACAGTATACAGTCTTTTCATTAAATTAAAAACGCTCGTACGATGTGAAACCTTGGTGACCACCCACGGTGGTATACGGAAATTCACGCACAGGGACGGTGCCGTGAGTGACGTAAAGATCTCGTACGCTGGCTACGGTGTGAGGCACTTGAAGGTCTACAATCTGCCTTTCGAAGTGCCGGACGAGGAAGTTGCACGATGTATCAGACTGTACGGAGAAGTTCTGTCGGTGAACCGCGAGTTCTGGGGAACGGGACACAGATACAAGGTCGACTCGGGCGTCAGGGCGGTGACGATGGTATTAAAGAAACACGTGCCATCATTCGTGATGATTGGAGGGCACAGGGGAGTGGTGCAGTACAATGGCCAGCCCCAGACGTGCTCCATATGCAACTCCACAGAGCATATGCGCGCAAACTGCCCAAGAAACAAACGACCGGCGCAACTGCCACGGCAACCGAATACGAATGCCGAGCAACAGGACATTACCGGCAACTACGCCGGAGCTGTAGCTGGAGAAGCGCCACGTTTAAACGAAGAGCCGGTCGTAGCCGTAGCAGCCACAGAAGCGACAGCGGAAGCGGCAGCCCCGACCGCCGCCACGGAAAGCCCAGCGGCTCCCCCAACCCCTGCCGCCGTCCCGGCCCCGGCCGTGGCCAGCGCAGGTAGCGCGAGAGAGAAACGGCAGCTCAGCTCCGACTCGGAGGGCGAAGGCACAATGGAGTGCGAGGTGGCCGCAGCCCCCGCCCCCTCCCCTGCCATCCGACGGCAGAAGGTAGCGGAGGTCGACGCCCCCGTCCAGGAAGCAGCTGTGGCCAGCCAGACGGCCGGACCCAGCAGCAACACGCCACAAACGTTTAGTGAGATGCGCGAGGCCAACATCAAGAAATCTGTTAACAAAATTGGGCGCATGCTCAAAGAGTCGGACAACGAGAGGAAGGACACCAACACAGAGCGGCAAAAGCCGACAAAACCGAAAAGGAAAGGCGCCAGGAGGAGCCACGATAACGCAGAACGGATGGAGACATCTGATGGAGAATCATCAGACGCACCACCCGCAAAAACCGTAACGCACACCAGCAAACCCGAGGACGTCGTCCTACGGCCTGACCGGCCACAGCACACACCCGACCCGCCCCAGCAAAGTGCCCGACGACCCTCGTTATAAATGCGCAGTAAAACAACGCACACGATCATCTCATGCAATGTCAATAGAATGAGCTCTTCAGTTAAATTAGACGCCCTATCAGAATTCTTGCAGCATAGAACTGCAGACGTAGTTCTCCTGCAGGAGGTGGTAACGACACAAATAGAAGAGGTACCGGGATACAAAGTTATCAGCAACATAGACCCCGAAGCCCGACGAGGGACAGCGATTATGATAAGAGAAGAAATAGAGACAGGGGAGCCAAAACTAATGGTAGATGGAAGCGGGATCGCATTAGAAATATCAGGAACGGTGTTCATAAACATATACGCACCGTCGGGCTCAGAAAAGAAGAGGGCGAGAGGACAATATTTCAACGAACGCATTTGCGAACTCCTCCCGCAGAATGACACCAACATTGTGCTAGGAGGAGATTTTAACTGCGTAGCTGCACCAGAAGATCAGATCCCGGTACCGAATCTATGCATGGAGCTGCAAGAGCTCATAAGGCGTCTAAAACTTGACGACTCGTGGCGTCTGCTCAACAAACAGAACACAGAGTTCACTTTTCATTACAACAGGGGGAAAAGCAGATTAGACAGGGTGTACGTGAGCAGAGAGTTGGCCGCCTCTGTATCGCACGTAGAGGTCTGCCCAGTGATTTTCTCTGATCACTGCGCATACGAAACCAAAATCCACCTGCCGAGAAGAAAGACCGCTGGACAAAAGGCGAGATGGAAACTAAACGTCAAACACCTCAAAGACGAGAAACTACGGTCGGAAATCTCCGACACAGTAGGGAAATGCTCAGAAAGACGTCACGCATACAACTCCACTATAGAGTGGTGGACAGAACTTGCCAAGCCAGCGATCAGAAGAGCACTGATCAGATACAGCGCGGAAAAAGCATACTGGAAGAAAAGCACAGCAGACTTCTACGCACTCTGTCTTAAGGACGCGCTTAACGCCCCTGCTGACGACCTACAGTACCTGACGCGCGTGAGAAGATTAAAAGCACGTCTGCTCAACATGAAACGGCAGCGAATGGAAGGCGTCATCGCTCGCAGTCAAACGCACGGCGTCATCGAGGATGAGCCCGCCACACTGCACCACTTAGTCAGGGAAAGGCAAAGGGCAAACAGCAAGGTTATCTCCGAACTCCTCGATAAGGACGGAAACAAGCTGTCCACAAAGCGGGAAATTGTGGACCACGTGGAAAACCACTTCGAAAAGCTCTTCAGAAGCGAAGAGACGGACGATGCCAAAACGGCAGACATCCTGCTGGAGACACGTCGGCTCTTGACCAATCAAGATCGGGCGCTACTGACCGAAAACGTGACAGAGGATGAGGTGAGAGCCATCCTCAAAGACAGCGCAAACGGCAGAGCACCAGGAGCCGACGGCAACCCCAAGGAATTCTACAGCCAGCTCTGGGACCAAGTAGGAAGACATCTGACAGAAATGGTGAACGAAATCCTAAACGGGACAGCAGTACCGGCCTCCTTTCTGGAAGGGACGGTAATCCTTCTCCCAAAAACAAAGGCAGCGAAACACATCGAAAAGTTCAGGCCCATAACTTTGCTGAATGCAGATTACAAGATTGCCGCGAAATGCCTCGCAAATAACATCAAGACTGCGTTAATGAAGGCGATCAGCCCGTGGCAAACGTGTGCAGTGCTCGGCAGGAGCATATTCGACGCCGCCTGCGCATACAGAGACGTAATTGCGCACGCCGCCACCAGCAGAACGACCGCAGCAATAATTTCTGTTGACTTCCACAAGGCTTTCGACAGGATCAGCCACCGATATCTCCTGCAAACGTTAACCAAACTCGGATTCGGACAAAAATTCACCGACATTATAAGAAACTTTCTAAATAACGCCTCATCGATAATAACTGTAAATGGATGGACAACAAAAAGGTTAAAACTAGGCAAGTCAGTAAGGCAAGGCTGCCCGTTGTCCATGGCCCTCTTCGCGGCAGCGCTTGATCCACTGCTACGTAAACTGGCTGCAAGCCTGCACGGTTACCAAATCGGGCAGCAGAAGGTCACATGCATGGCCTACGCCGACGATGTGGGAATCTTTGTCAGCAACGAGCAGGAGATAGACGAAATAGAACCGATAATCAAAACATTTCAAAACGCATCTGGAGCAAGGGTCAATCCCAGAAAAACCGTGCTGCTCCCCATTGGCAACGGAAGTCTGACCATCAACAGGGAGTGGTATCGAGTAACCGAGACCCACAAAACACTAGGGATACTCATCCAAAAATGCCCACTAAAGATGGCGACACAGAACTGGCGAACAACCCTACATACAGTACGAGGGCTCGCCAGGACTCACTCGAGTAGACACCTAACATTAGGACAAAAAGCAGAATTGATCAACACAACGATCCTGTCGAAAGCCTGGTACGTGGCACAGATATTGAGTGCACCAACAGAAATCGCCCGAGCGATACAAGGAGCCGTCTACTACCTGCTGTGGAGGCGGGAAATATTCAAAGTATCGCAGGCGACGTGCTCACTGAAGAAGGAGGAAGGAGGGCTGGGGCTGGTGGACGTCAGGACAAAGTGTGCTGCGCTGCTGCTCCACAGAGCAATCCAAATGGAGGGCAAAAACAAAGACAGCATCACGGCCTGCCTAATAAACATCTACAGGCCACGATCAGAAGAAGCGCCGGTAGACACCAGTCACATACCGTCACATACCGTTTAAGATGCGACACATCAGGCAACTGATCCTCGATAAAAGTTACGCACTGCCCACCGTAACAAACCCGCAGCTAAGGACGGCGAAAAACATCTACGGCGCACTAAGAGGGCAAACACACAGAACAAGAATCGAGATAAAATCACCAGACCACGACTGGCCAGTCGTCTGGAGAAATATCTCAGAAAAAGCAATACCGGAGCACGCCAGATCTACGTGGTACAAAGTAGTGCACAACACCGTACCGACCAACGAGAGACTGGCGCGAATCCGGATAAAAGAATCGCCCAATTGTGAAACGTGCAACGAAAAGGACACTGTAGAGCACCGTTTCCTATGCAGGGCAACCAGCATCATATGGGAGACAAGCAAGAAGATAATAGCCCACATGAACAGAAGCGATCCAAGAAACATCCAAGTCACGGCTCTCACTGTCCCTGACGCGAAACCGTTCCCTAGGCCAAAACGAACGGCCACGATGTGGATACTCGCCATGACTGCACACGCAGTCATTGCCAAAAAGCAGTCAGACAGCGTGCAGTTCCTCACGGACTTGTGGGAAGAGCACAAGAGGGCAAAACAACGCGCTACATATCGTCAGACTTTCCACAACTTCCTGGAGATCCCGCTGACCGCCGCCTTCAGGGACGCCCTGTCTGCCGCCACGTGACGTGTCCGCCACCGCCACCACCGTTGCCGCCGCCGCCGCCGCTGCCATTGCCGCCGTCCACCGCCACAAACCCCCCCACGCCCTTGCCGCAGTCGCAGATGTCCTCCCACATCCCAAAAGCACCAACAGTGATGCGTGTGTTACAGTGCTAAAGTGCTTTTATTAAAAAAAGAAAAAAAAAGTGACAGTGAAAAGTGATCGAACGCGTAAAAGTTTACAATATAGTGTCAATATAACCGTAGCTCCGAGTGTCCCTTTGTCTTTTGTGTTTTTTTTTTTTTTTGTTTTTTCTACCTTCCATCGTGTGCAATCGAGAGGTGTGCGAAACTGTGAGTACCACAAAACTATTACAGGCCTATCAGTACAACACACTAGTGATTTACATGCTTATATATGTCTGTCTTGCCACCACGAATAGCCTCCTCCTTTCAGTCTTCCTTACTCTCACGCACCACCGATAGTAAACTAGCTCTAAAATTGCACTCTATAATGCTTCCTAGTGTATTGCTCTTTGCTCAATCGAAAAAAAATAGGTTTAATAATTCGCTAAAATAGTAATGCCCTTTTTCTTTTGTCATGGATTGTTTAATATGTTAAGATAGTTTTTCATGAGGGTTTCCCCTTTGGATACCACTTTACCCATCAAACACGAGCTGACAACTGATACACTCGTTAATATTTCTATCAAACTGATTTCATGCCTAGTGCATGTCCCACTAAGGTCTCGTTTTTCAAGACCCAACGTAAAATGCCTCCCCCTTGTTTTCTAACACAAGATTTAAAAAGAGGATAGTAATAACACAATATTATTTTAAAATGAATAGAGCACATCCTCAACTCAAAACGTCTACAAAAATAATAACAATAATAATACCATAACTAGTAATAAGTAAAATTCCATAAAATAACTTTGTTTTCTTATATACTAATTATTCTCTGTAAATAACTAGATCGTACAATCAATGCTTACTCCATATTCACTCTGCCATACGTATAAATGTAGCGTACAAAGGCTCAGAAAAGCTAAATTGCTAAACTACAACAATAAACGGTGCAAGAAACAACTAAAAAAACCTCTGACTGACAGACTTTCGAAAAATATTAAAAAAATTAAAAAAAATACCAAATGAAATAATTACCTGGACAGTACAGTAACAGAAAAATAAAAATAAAGAATGGATTGTCTCGTCTCTACAAGTAAAATGTAAACTGTATTTTGTAAAACGAATTTGTTGTTTTGTAAATAAAAGTCTATATACGTTTAAAAAAAAAAAAAAAGCGAATGAAAATTTTAATTTTTTATTTCCAGTTTATGTGACAAACTTATGTTTTCATCACTTTTTTGGGAGTAATTATCACATCCACAAGAAAACCTAAATCGGACAAGGTAGAAGAGTCTTTTTACCCATTCGCCAAGTGTACAAGTTAGGTCGGTCGACAACATATTCCTGTCATGTGACGCACATGCCGTCACCAGTGTCGTATAGAATATATCAGATGTGTTTTCCTGTGGAGGAATCGGTTGACCTATGACCTTGCGATCAAATGTTTTCCGTTCCCATTGGAGAGGCACGACCTTTCGTCTACTAATCGCACGGTTTTGCGATGCGGTCGCAAAACACAGACGCTAAACTTATTACAGTCAACAGAGACGTCAATGAACGAACGGACAGATAATAACTATGCAAAAATAATGGAAGTAAAATTTTCACTAGTGGGAAGACATGAACCAAGGACCTCTGACCTCTTAATCTGCAGCTGCCCACGCTACCACGAGACCATGGCGCTCCTGAACCCACGAACTCCGTGATGTTGCATATGTGACCCATGGACTACTCAGTTTGTATATTTTGCTTATTTTTTCACAGTTCCACACAACTTCTTCCTGTTTTCTCAATTGATCTGTGTTCGGTTTATCAAGGCCTATCCACTGTGCCAAGTTATAACTAAATCTGAGGGGGGTGCGATGGGGAGGTTCCCTTGTCAGTAACAATTTTGTTATGAGACACGTAACAATATTTTTACAAATAACGTAATAATAGTTTCCCATACCTAACTCGTAATACGAGTTAGGTATGCGAAACTATTGATGTGTATATCTCCGGTAATAGTGGCTTTCGAGAAGATTCCTAAAAAGACATTTTACTATGTAGGCACCCTATCGAACTCACTAGAAAGGAACGGAATCGACAATAAAAGTTCCAAACACGTAAATTGCCGGGTTTCGCCATCATTGGAAACTCGTCCTTATATTATATGTCTTAAGGTACATAGTGGCTTGTCGGTTTCACAGTAGGTATTTGTTCACACTCCATAAAAGCCTTTAAGCGAACATTCTGGCAGCGAACGTTCTGGAAACAACCGAGCCACATATATAAGGGAAGCAGAGTCGCCGTCAGAAAGTCAGTTTTGAAAACTATAATCGTCACGATGACTCGCAAGTTATAAAAAGTGAACAACTACGATTATTGACTATTACCACGGACTTAAGTCAGTGTTGTGCTTAGTGATATTAGAAATATGCGGAATGTGACAGTGTGTGTTTTAGTGCTACGTGTACTAGTGTTGCATTTTTCAGTGCGAATAAAGTGTTTATTCGAGAATTAAACTTTACATGTGGCTTGATTACTGTTATTACAGTAAAAGTAAAGGTAGCTCATGATATCTTTAGCGCCCCCTCCTTGAGGTTTTTATGTATCCGCCACTGAATGCGGTATGCCACAGATGCAGAAGAGGTAGTTAATCAGAACTAGAAACCGAAGCAGAAGTCTTAGATAGGTAAGTAGTAACGTTGCAGTCAATAGAAGATAGTGTTTGGGAAGCACGATGGAAAGTAACAGAAAAACAGGAGGGTACGCTTGCAGGTTGAAGAGGTCAGCTAGGGGTAAACTTGTCGGCAGAGCAGTATTTAGACGGTCTAAGGAAAGTACAGAAGGAACTGCCGCCGGAGTTGGGGTTGGTTTTAGAACCCGAGCACAAAAACTTATCTTTTTATTTCAAGGTAGCAACAGCATCAGTGAGAAGAGATGGATTAATTGCAAAAAAAAGGGAAGATATGTAGAAATGAAGGAAGGAAAGTTACAAAATTGCTACCGAGGGGAAATCACAGTCTGTCCGAATATCGTAATAAGAGAGGGGCAGTATCCCCGCTCAATGAAGTTGCTAATGACACAAAAGGAGGTAAGAGAATGCAATAATGAAATGATCGAGCCGGAATTGCACTTTCAGCAGCTCGAGGCGCATTGGTTGTTCTCTACCTTTACAGGATGGTAGTAGTGGGTAGTTGTTTCGAGCAGGGCAAGCTTACTTCAGCAAAGATTGTAGAATTAAACGGGAGTGGTCAGTTATAAAATGGAACAGCGAGTGGGATAATGGGACCTACTTTCCATCTGCCCGCCGCGATTTCAGGGACAACTCACTTGAATATTTCGCAGCCTCATTTGTATTGGCCAGAGGATTCAAAATGGCTCTGAGCACTATGGGACTTAACATCTCAGGTCGTCAATCCCCTAGAACGTAGAACTACTTAAACCTAACTAACCTAAGGACACCACACACACCCATGCCCGAGGCAGGATTCGAACTTGCGAGCCGGCCGAAGTGGCCGTGCGGTTAAAGGCGCTGCAGTCTGGAACCGCAAGACCGCTACGGTCGCAGGTTCGAATCCTGCCTCGGGCATGGATGTTTGTGATGTCCTTAGGTTAGTTAGGTTTAACTAGTTCTAAGTTCTAGGGGACTAATGACCTCAGCAGTTGAGTCCCATAGTGCTCAGAGCCATTTGAACCATTTTTTTTCCGAACCTGCGACCGTAGCAGCAGCGCGGCTCCGGACTGGAGCGCCTAGAACCGCACGGCCACCACGGCCGGCTGGCCAGAGGAGCCCATAGAAGTGCTACCTGCCGCAAATCTAACCAGCCTACATCAAACTCTAGGGCTGTAATTGATGCAGCTTTTAAACGCGTTTCTGAATGAGCAGGAGGGACAAAGTTCCCTGGAAAACTTATTGCAGCATATAAATTTATATCGGGGAAATCTGTGCCATAAAGAGAGAACATTGACTATTGTCACACCAATCAGCGCAGCAGAACTTGTTCTACTGAGCGTAATCCTTGTTTTGATACGTAGAAGACGAAGCACAAGACTGAGTTCGAACCCAGCCGTCATTCAGTTTCCAATGGATGTGATACGCCGAGCATAAAAGTAATAGAAGGAAGATGAATGCACAGGTTCAAATGGCTGTGAGCACTATGGGACTTAACAGCTGAGGTCATCAGTCCCCTAGAACTTAGAACTACTTAAACCTAACTAACCTAAGGACATCACACACATCCATGCCCGAGGCAGGATTCGAACCTGCGACCGTAGCGGTCTCGCGGTTCCAGACTGACGCGCCTAGAGCCGCACGGCCACACAGGCCGGCGAATGCACAGGTGATTAGTATTAAGAATAAATGATTTATTTCAGCTTGTAAGTTTGGAATAGGGAGGGACCCTGTAGAAATGTGTTAGATTAAGTGATAGGGTTAAGGAAGCCAAATGTCACAATTGCTCGTAAGAAATGAAATTGGGCCAGAAGGGCCAGTCGTCGGG
This sequence comes from Schistocerca serialis cubense, assembly GCF_023864345.2. Classification (NCBI taxonomy): domain Eukaryota; kingdom Metazoa; phylum Arthropoda; class Insecta; order Orthoptera; family Acrididae; genus Schistocerca; species Schistocerca serialis. Next base: position 76,043,979 of record NC_064640.1, read on the forward strand.
AACTCTAGCATAAAGTATAATCTGGTTTGGTCACTAACAGGGCCCAGGTCTTGATAAAAATGAGGGTAACATAGTGTGTCGACCGCATTCAGTCAAAAAATACGCCAAAGCGGAAGTGAGTTGCAGTGGATTCAGCTGCGGGCAGGCAAGAGTGTTATGCATTGGGAAACAAAACACTGCCAAGAGATGTTGCGAAGCAGGGCCAGCTGGGCGCGATATACCAACAATCAATGCTGCAATACACTAGTGGAAAGACGGAAGCCTTTCCTCACATGCCACAACAGAAGTGTTTGGAGTACATGCTTTAAGCTCTAAACGAACATAGTCTGGAGCATATAAGTTCTCAGCCATTCGTGTACTAAATTATTTTCGTCTCACTACCGTAGCCTACACCACGAGCCTGTGACAAAAAGAGCTACATCCAGGAATGTAGTATGGCTTCCGCTATTCAACCACAGGATGGGGCAGTCACGAGAGAGCCGCCGCCACAGCAGGGAGCTGCCCATTCACTGGGTGGAGGTGACGGCCATCATCAGTTGCTGTCATCAAGGTCGCAGCTGGAGACGTCACTGAAAGCAGCATTCGAGTGACGCCACGCTCGGCCCCGTTCTTGGCCCTGTCAGCAATGTGGACATTTGTTCTTTCGCATGAGAGGCAGCTGGACGCCTACACGAAGCTGTTCCTGATGTACCGGGTGATCAAAAAGTCAGTATAAATTTGAAAACAATAAATCACGGAATAATGTAGATAGAGAGGTACAAATTGACACAAATGCTTGGAATGACATTGGGTTTTATTAGAACCAGCAAAAAAAAAAAAGACGAAGTTCACTAAATGTCCGACAGATGGCGCTGGACAGCAAAACGTCAATGACTGCGGATGACAATCGTGTATAAAAGGTGCTGTAATGAGAGAGAGAATCAGATGCACCAGCAGTCGCAGCATGTTGACGTTACCTGAAAAGGCGCTTTTAGTGAAGCTGTATTATCAGAATGGGGAATGTACTAGTTCAGCGTTACGATCCTATCGCCATAGGAAGGGGATTCGAACGGGTAAAGGTCCGTTGACAAATGCAACTGTGGCGAGAATGATTTCGAAATTCGAAGCCACGGGTTGTTCAGACGATAGACCCAGTAGTGGCCGACCTAGCACAAGACGTAATGCTGCTGAGACAGTTCAGGAAGAAATGGAGACTGTAGCGGGTTCGTCTATGCACGGGGAAGTCAGCGCTCGTGCAGTCGCACGTCACACCGGCATTCCATACACTACTGTTTGGTTGGCACTTAGGCGTATCCTCCGATGCTATCCGTACAAAATCCGTCGGCATCATGAACTGTTACCTGGCGATTTAGTGAAGAGGAGGGAATTTGCGGTGTGGGCGTTTCAAAAGATTGCGGAAGATAACGATTGGTTGAGTAACGTGTTGTGGACCGACGAAGCTCATTTCACGCTCCGAGGGTCTGTCAACGCCCACAACTGCCGAATTTGGGCTACCGAAAATCCTAGAACTGTCGTGGAAACTTCATTGCACAAGAGGAAAGTCACGGTATGGGTTGGATTTACCACATCTACCGTTACGGGCCTTTTTTCTTCGAGGAAATGCGCGATTCTGGTTTTGTAACTGCTACCGTGACGGGTGAGAGGTACGCCGATATGTTACAGAATCGCATCATCCCCAGCCTGGCTGATGAACACCTGCTGGAACGTACGATGTTTATGTAGGATTACGCTCCACCCCATATTGCTAGACGCGTGAAAGATCTCTTGGGCGCGTCGTTTGGTGATGATCGTGTGCTCAGCCGCCACTTTCGTCATGCTTGGCCTCCCAGGTCCTCATACCTCTGTCCGTGCGATTATTGGCTTTGGGATTACCTGAAGTCATAAGTGTATCGTGGTCGACCGACATCTTGAGGGATGCTGAAAGACAACATTCGCCGTCAATGCCTCACCATAACTCCGCACATTCTTTACAGTGCTGTTCACAACATTATTCCTCGACTACAGTTATTGTTGAGGAATGATGGTGGACATATTGAGCATTTCCTGTAAAGGACATTATCTTTGCTTTGTCTTACTTTGTTATGCTAATTATTGCTATTCTGATCAGATGAAACGTCATCCGTCGGACATTTTTTGAACTTTTGTATTTTTTTGGTTCTAATAAAATCCCATGTCATTCCAAGCATGTGTGTCAATTTGTACCTCTCTATCTACATTATTCCGTGATTTATTCAGTCTTCAAATTTATACTGACTTTTTGATCATCCGGTACTACGGCCGAGGGCTGGAATAAAGAAGTTAACTGACTAAATCTACTGTCGTCCTGTCGTCTCATTTCACTCTCCACAGGTGACAATCCATGGGTAATCTAACAATTACGTTACGAAGGCGTGTACAGAGGTGTCGCGCTCTACATTCATGCTTGCACTCTCTATCTAGCATTGCTTGCAACGCCATCCATTGCATCAGGCAGTGAACTGCAGGAAGAACTCCTCTGTGATCGTTCCTTGTAAAGTGCATGCTTCCGTGCACTGCAAAATGCATAGCTGGTATCTCTACTGAAGTTTTTTTCACAAAGTCTGATTTTAGCAGCATCTCTGATCTCAGAGTCCCATTAGTTAGAAGTGTGAGCCAGTATTCTCGTTTCTTCAAATAAGATCATGTGCTTATTTAATGGGTTGTTCTCTGGCACCGCTGATCTCCCTCTGTGGGCTGTCCTCCTCCCCCGCAAATCCCGCACTTCTATCGCCCCTTCCTGTGCACTCGTGACAGGGATACACTCCATCGCCCCCGGAAAATACAGCAACACGTACAGAACCTTATTACAGCCGGGACTGGTGCCAGACCTGCACACGACTCAACGCCACCCTCCCTATCAACTCCTCCAAGTACTGGTCCACCTTTCATCGCCATACTGGTTCCCAATCCGCACTCCATTACCCTCTTCTCCATAATGACCGCCCATTTCCTGACAACCTCAGTAAGGCCAACCACTTCGCTTCCCACCTTTGCCAGGTCTTCTTCATCCCTGATGATCCCCACTTTGATTATTCTCTTTTCCCCACCATCATGGAACGTGCCGATACCTCGGTCGCTCCACTTGCTCCTAGTCTCCAGTAGTTGGGTTAGTTGCCCCCCTGCGAAATCAAAACTCCAATCACAGAACAAGACATTAAACTTATCCTCCGGTCCAAACGCAACACAGACCCTGGTCACGACTGTGTCACCTACCACCACCTTAGAGAAAACCCTTTCTCTTTCCTGACTGCCCATCTCTATAAGTCATTCTCTCTACCAGCTTCTACCCCGACCTGTGGAAGACTTCCCAGATCCTGTTATTCCTCAAACCCAACAAACCCCCTTCCGTCGCCTCTTCCTATCGTCCATCTGCCTCACCTCCGTCTTTAGTAAGGTCTTCGAATCCGTCCTCTCCTGTCGTATCCATCAGTACCTTAATCAACACCAGCTCCTCCCCCTTACCCAGTGTAGCTTCCGACCCTCCTTCTACGCCAAAGACCAACTCCTTAACCTCATTTACCTTCTCTCACTCCAGCTTAGCTCCCGTCGCTCTGCCATTTTTGTTTCCCTCGACCTCCAAAAGTCTATGACCATGTATGGCATTCTGGTCTCCTCTTTAAACTCCAAACCTACGCCCTGGCTATCAATTTTGTCCATCTGGTCACTTCCTTCCTCTCGCGCCGTCCTTCCTATGTCACCCTCCACAACATCAACTCCCATATCTTTTATCCCACTCCTGGCGTCCCCCAGGGCTCCGTCCTCTCCCCTCTCCTTTATCTCTTGTACACGGCTGATATGCCCAAGCCACCCCCACCTGTCCACCTTCTCCAATATGCTGATGACATCGCCTTCCTGGCTCTCTATCCTACCCTTCAACTGTCCCAATGCACCCTACAAACCCACCTTGACCAGTTCACTACTTGGTGTAAGCAGTGGTTCCTTCGTCTCAACCCCTGCAAAACCCAGGCAATCATAATAGGCCGCATAACCTGCTCCTTCTGTCTCCATGATTTCTACCTCATCCTTTATGGTTGTCCCATCCAGTTCACCCCCACACTGAGATACCTTGGCCTCACCCTCGACCATCACCTCACCTGGACCCCTCATGTCCTGGCCATCCAGCAGAATGCCTATTCCCACCTCCACCTCCTGAAACTCCCTTCTGGCTGGACATGGGGATTGCATCCCTCCACCATCCTCCACACCTACAAATCCCTCATCCGTCCTATCCTCTGTTATGCCAGCATTCCCTGGATCTCTGCACCCACCCGCTTTTACAAAGCCCTCCAAATCCTCGAACGCTGTGCGCTCTGCCTTATCTTCCGTATCCACCTTCCTTCCCCCACATGGCTCGTGTACGACCTTATCCCTTTCCCCCACCTCCTCCTTTTCCTCTATCATCTCTGCATCCTTTACACTGTCTGCAGGCTTGATCCTCCCACCCCCTGGTTTCCTCCTTCCTCTCCACCCCCCGCCCATTGCCGCGCCTCTATCGCTGTATCCCTCCCTCTCTCCATCTTCACACCCTCCATCTCCTTCATCAGGACAATTTCCAGCGCCCCTCTCCCTCCTGGATGTTGAACTTCACCGTGACATGTACCGTTCCTTCCAACTGTAACCTGGCCTTGTTCCCCCCCTCCCCAGGGTCCCCCTTTTCCTCTCCCCTCCTTCTCCCAGAGTGGATTTTCCTCCTTCCCCCCCCCCCCAAATCCCTGCACCCCCTCCTCAACTGCGTCCCTCCCCTTCCCTCCCCAGCTCTCTTTGCCACTCCCCCTCCCTCCCTCCCTTCTTCCCTTCTCCCTCATCTCCAAGCTCCTTGCAGAACCTGTGTTTCTCATTGTCATCAGTGTGCTATGTCAGTGTTGTGTTTGGTGCTGTTCTCCCATGCGTCAAGAGATGCGAGTTTAGTTGTGTGCTGGACTTCTACATTGTGCTACTGTCAGTGATCATTATGTGCTATGCCATCCATCGATACTTATATGCTGAAGCCATACTTCCCCTTGTGTTCTTTTAATTGTCCCAGTGTGTGCTTTTTTGTGCTCAATACTTTTTAAGGTTTTTGTCTCCATTTTACAGTCACCCCCTTTTTGTCTGTTCTAGTCCATTATGTTCCCCCTTTTTTATATTTTTGTACGCCATATTTTCTCCTTTGGAATTTTAAATGTTTTCTGTCATATCATTATTGTCGTTTCGCTGAAGAGAGCAGCGCATATGCTGCTGCCAGCCCTCCCCGATGGGGTATTGAAATTCAATAAAGAAAAAAAAAGCCACCGCTGATTTATTCCAAAGCCTGTAGTTAAGGTGACGTTGATGCTTGTACATGGATTGGCAACTGTCCATATAGACTGGTGCAAGTAACTTTTGCCACACTCAGAAGTTATACATTCGCAGCACTCTCAGGCCGAGATTATCCTAAATGGGACGCAACAATTCTTTAATTTTTCTGGGTGAGAGGAAGAGTGGTCTGAGTCATTGCCTTTTTAGGACTATACCTACCTTGCTAGTTGTTGCACTGCAGAATGGAAGCTGCACTATGTGTTGGTTCTTTTGGCTTGTTTTAATGGAGTCGCATCTTGGTTTTCTGAACGGCTTTGATCTAATGTCACGGACAGAATACCTGTTCGTTCTGAACACTGTCTTCAGATGCTTAATCTCTGAACCGACGTGATCTATGTCCGAAATAATTCTGGCTCTGTGCAATGAAGTGTTCAGCATTGCTTTTATCTGAGCTGGGTAGTGAAAGCTACACCTCTTGAGATACAGATATGTATGTGTGAGTTTTCAGTACATGGCCATTCTGTGGGTATAAAAGAGGGAACCTTGCCAGCTTATAACAGTTTTAGTTCCCGACGAAGATGACAGCGGATATCATTGACAGGTTAGAATTTTATCCGAATTTGACTTGGCAAGTGAACTCAGAAATTTTCATGCAAGGACTCCTCAGCAAGAAGCTTCGTAACAACAGGTAACCCTGCTTCAAGGAAATCCCCATTAGTGTTAAACTCAAGAAAGAGCACATAGAATAGTCTCTACAACACCAATAAGCGTGATTACTAAATACTAGAAGGAAATGAAGAACATTTAAGCAAACAATGTTGAAAATTATACAGATCTCACAACCACTCATCAGATCATGTAGTCATTAAAAAATAAAGTGCAGTAAATATAAGTATATTTAAACAGCACGGTGGTATGTTATCACTAAACGCTGGTGTAAACAGACAGAAATCTAACGTGTTGGATTACCCTCTTATGAAAGAACAAACTGTTCTTTCAATACTACCCTATGTGGTGTAGGATCAAGCAGCGCAGAGTTAATGTTAGGTGTGACCTTACAACAGCTAGTGTTAGTAACAGTATGAAGACTTTTTTCAATAAATTAACTGAAGTTTTGCATAAAATCACAAACCCTAAAAATAAAACACTGTTGTATATATACACATATGTATAAACACAAGTACCGAGTGAAATGACATAGTGGTTTGCATGCTGGACTCACATTCGGGGGAAGACGCTTCAAACTCGCATCCAACGATCCAGATTTAGGTTTTTTGTGATTTCCCTCAGTCGCTCTAGGCAAATGCCGGGATGGTTCCTTTGAAATGGCATGGCCGATTTCGTTCCTCATCCCTGAAACATTCCGAGCTTGTGCTCTGTGCCTAATAACCTCGATGTCAACGGGATATTCAACACAATCTTCCTTCCTTACTTACACCAAGTGAAACTCGTAGCAGCCTCTCATGGATGAGAGGCTGCTTGACAGCTTTGGCACATCACAGTTAGTAATCAAAACTTCTGCATTACTAATTTACCATGTAGCCACAAATATAAACAGAGAAGGCTGTGGGATATTGTTATACTGAACCCACCTTTACTCCTAATACAACTAAGAAACATTTCCAAATGGGCCTGAAAAAAGTTTGTAAATCACTAAAAACTTCAAGTCCTCCATTTTTATCAAAGAATTATAGTTATAGTAATAGTTTCATTTGTTCATGGACCATTCTTACAATAGTATTGAATACATCATGTTCACAGGGAATTTGAAAATTACACAATTACAAGTTCCAAAGTTATAAGATTACATGAATATATCAACAAGATTGAACATTATCTTAATGTGCATATCTACAAATACTAATACAAACACAGATTTTTTAGTTTGTTTCATGGAGTTACACAGATAAGTAATTATCTATATATTCTGTTGCACTTATTCATATTACCGAATATCTGTTCAAATTAATTACATTGTGATGACATTTTATAGGGTGCAAAAAGTCATGGAAAAGCATTACATGTGGAGATATGAAATTCTTATAGTAAATAAGCTATTTACACCACCTGTTTGTCGATTATTATTTTCAGTTTTGTTTTTGTATTCTTCTATACATACAAGTACACAATTACCTGTAAAGCCGGCCGAAGTGGCCGTGCGGTTAAAGGCGCTGCAGTCTGGAACCGCAAGACCGCTACGGTCGCAGGTTCGAATCCTGCCTCGGGCATGGATGTTTGTGATGTCCTTAGGTTAGTTAGGTTTAACTAGTTCTAAGTTCTAGGGGACTAATGACCTCAGCAGTTGAGTCCCATAGTGCTCAGAACCATTTGAACCATTTTTGAATTACCTGTAACATTTCTTACTGTCTCACCAGAAAAATAAAACCATACACTATGCACACAAAAAGATACAAGATCAAAGCTCACATTTTGGAGCATCATTTAGCATGAAATGAATTCACTTGGTAATGGGAAGGACAAGGATAAATAGAGACAATAGGTAACCTTGCTTGAACAGGACCCCATTAGTTTAGAAATTATTAATTTAAAATTTTCTTAAATTATTCTACTTTCTACAGACAAGTACACATCACACAGACGAAATACTTATTTATCTTAAAATAACTAGTTGTAAACAGTGAATACATCTCAGTATAATTATCATAGATTAAAGTCACTTTCTACTACCTGAAAAAAATTGCGTATTTGCATAGTTATATGTGAACACATTACTTTGATATATAACTTGAAGTTATTTTTAACACTATATGAACGAATTTTAAACAAGCAACATTTTAATTTAGTTTTGAAAACAGGTGTATTTTCTATCATCTTTGTATAACATGGTAAAATGTCATGTAAAAAGCATTCTACTTTCATATGCTCTTTGTCAGTTAATTTGAGCCAATTCCTTTCAGTATGATAATAATTTCTATTTCATGTGTTATAATTATGGATATCTCTGTCTGACAATGCAATATGGTTTTTATGCGAATAATTATTTCACATATACACTCCTGGAAATGGAAAAAAGAACACATTGACACCGGTGTGTCAGACCCACCATACTTGCTCCGGACACTGCGAAAGGGCTGTTCAAGCAATGATCACACGCACGGCACAGCGGACACACCAGGAACAGTGGTGTTGGCCGTCGAATGGCGCTAGCTGCGCAGCATTTGTGCACTGCCGCCGTCAGTGTCAGCCAGTTTTCCGTGGCATACGGAGCTCCATCGCAGTGTTTAACACTGGTAGCATGCCGCGACAGCGTGGACGTGAACCGTATGTGCAGTTGACGGACTTTGAGCGAGGGCGTATAGTGGGCATGCGGGAGGCCGGGTGGACGTACCGCCGAATTGCTCAACACGTGGGGCGTGAGGTCTCCACAGTACATCGATGTTGTCGCCAGTGGTCGGCGGAAGGTGCACGTGCCCGTCGACCTGGGACCGGACCGCAGTGACGCACGGATGCACGCCAAGACCGTAGGATCCTACGCAGTGCCGTAGGGGACCGCACCGCCACTTCCCAGCAAATTAGGGACACTGTTGCTCCTGGGGTATCGGCGAGGACCATTCGCAACCGTCTCCATGAAGCTGGGCTACGGTCCCGCACACCGTTAGGCCATCTTCCGCTCACGCCCCAACATCGTGCAGCCCGCCTCCAGTGGTGTCGCGACAGGCGTGAATGGAGGGACGAATGGAGACGTGTCGTCTTCAGCGATGAGAGTCGCTTCTGCCTTGGTGCCAATGATGGTCGTATGCGTGTTTGGCGCCGTGCAGGTGAGCGCCACAATCAGGACTGCATACGACCGAGGCACACAGGGCCAACACCCGGCATCATGGTGTGGGGAGCGATCTCCTACACTGGCCGTACACCACTGGTGATCGTCGAGGGGACACTGAATAGTGCACGGTACATCCAAACCGTCATCGAACCCATCGTTCTACCATTCCTAGACCGGCAAGGGAACTTGCTGTTCCAACAGGACAATGCACGTCCGCATGTATCCCGTGCCACCCAACGTGCTCTAGAAGGTGTAAGTCAACTACCCTGGCCAGCAAGATCTCCGGATCTGTCCCCCATTGAGCATGTTTGGGACTGGATGAAGCGTCGTCTCACGCGGTCTGCACGTCCAGCACGAACGCTGGTCCAACTGAGGCGCCAGGTGGAAATGGCATGGCAAGCCGTTCCACAGGACTACATCCAGCATCTCTACGATCGTCTCCATGGGAGAATAGCAGCCTGCATTGCTGCGAAAGGTGGATATACACTGTACTAGTGCCGACATTGTGCATGCTCTGTTGCCTGCGTCTATGTGCCTGTGGTTCTGTCAGTGTGATCATGTGATGTATCTGACCCCAGGAATGTGTCAATAAAGTTTCCCCTTCCTGGGACAATGAATTCACGGTGTTCTTATTTCAATTTCCAGGAGTGTATATACTGACTATACTGTTAATATGTTCAGTTTCATCAATTTATTTCGCTTTGAGATAATCCTGCTATACTTCTTACAGATTTTTTTAGCTTCAGTACTCTTTGTACATGCATATTTGCAGCATTTTCCCAGAGCAGGGTACCATATGAAAGTTGTGAATGGACTAGTTCATAGTACATCATTAGTAGTGTTTTTATGTTTACTGCACCTGACATTTTTCTCATAAGAAATATATTTGAACTCGCTTTATGGCATATTATTTATACACTGTGTAGGGAAGCAGCCTACTCACGCCGTATTAGATGCACATCAGTCTTTCCATTGTGTGCCAGCCAGTCCTCTGTAACTACCTCTGACGTCATAAATGTTGCGCAATACTTTAAAAATCAAGTAAATAACCCAAAATGTTTCTAGCATGTCAGGAGTAATACTAAATTAATATGTGCTGAATATCAGTTCAGTAACTTTAACCCTTTTCGAAATTTGGACGTTTTTCTGTAAAAATCATTGGCGCAACAGAAAAGAACTGGAGATTTAAAAATTTATACTTAGATTCCTTTTCAATAATAATTTAATAGAAACAGTACTTTGGATTTCACAAATTAAGATTTTAGTTGAAATTCATAATTTTCTGGTTTTTGTCTTAAAACTTAAGGAAGCAAGATAGATTAAGTAGGCTAATAAATAAGGCTAGGATGTTTATATTTAAGTAGAATGGAGATCCGCTATAATCATAAAAATGTGAGAAGTTTCATTTGAATAACTATAAAACTATAGCGATAGCGTATCTCCAAAGGGCAAGTTCAGAGCTCATCTACTGTGTGCAGTGTAATTAAATTAATTCTCTCGCCCAAAATATTTAACTTAGCCACGTCAAACTTTTATTATGATTACTTACCTGTGTGCTGAATGCGCATTTAAATTGAGAGCTTCATCTGCCATCAGCAAAAGGAGCTATGATTTATTCAATGACTTAAAGTGGTGCATTACTAGCCCAGCGGCTAGTTGGGAGAGCCGATTTGATCAGGCGCTCCCTTAGCCGTCCGCACCGCGGCTTTATATATAAGAACGCTGCGCGAGATAGTAAGGCCCCAGTTCTCTCCAGATGCTGAATAGCACACCATCTGTGTCGGAAGTCGCGTCGCGTCGGTATCATTGCTATAAACAGCCTCGGATGCCGTATTAAGTTACTCGGGATACGCATAACCATGAAATCATTTTCGAGTGAAGTGTTAATTCTGGGATGATTTTAATTATCTATCTTCAGTTTGCGTATGTCGTATTTTCACGTGCCGCCGCGGGACAAACATTCTACCATTATTTAGCGTGGCGTTTGATGAACCTAATCACCAAATTATGGCGAGCATTCATTTAAACATTTAATTTGGACATTTATAGTTGCATCAGCGCATTAGACTCTGAACTGCTCTGTTAGTTAGATTTTGTGGATTCTTTTGTTTTCATCTGTGGCTTTCAGAATACAGAACGTTTTTTCACGACCGTTTTTGATTATAAATCCCAGACAATCTCCTAATTCATCAGAGCTATAAGCTGTAACTATAAGTGTATTCTGAGATGAAGTGGGCACTAGGAATTCTAATTACAGGCTTCACGTTTACTAATCACTTCCTGGTTGCCAATATTGTAGTTAGAGAGCCAGTGTTGAGAACGGCGAAAGACAGCATAAATAACATTCTAAATAATAGGAACTGGTTTAACATTCTACAAACCTAACATTTATACAAACAACATAAAATTGACATAATTCCACCTGCCGCCCCACAACTGGTCAGCCAAAACGTTATGACCACTGCTCACTGTAGGCTGGATGCCCCCTGCTGGCGCTACAGGTACATGACACAGTAAGAAAAATATGTAAACTGAGCAGAGACGGATGGCGGATTACAGTACTGAAGATGTGTGCTGCAAATGGAGAAATCTTTGAGATGAGCGACTTTGTCAAAAGGTAGATTATTATTGTGCTGATTCTGTGAGCGAGTATCTTGAAAACGCCGAAGCTGGTCGAATGTTCATGTGCTACTGTCGTGAGCATCTACAGAAAGTGGTAGAAGGGCTGTGAAACTACCACTAGACGCTAAGTTGTTGAATGTGCACGACTCATTACAGAACCAGGGTTTTGGTGGCTTATCAGCTCAGTAAAGTAGGATAGATGGGCGTCAGTGACACTCACGACGAAAGAGCACAATGCCGGTGGATGCACATGTGTTTCAGAGCACACATCGTTGAACAATTTTACACAGCAGACGACCCCTACATGTTCACATGTTGGACCAACGACATCGTCAGTTACGATTTTAGTGGACTCAGAATCATCGAGACTGAGCCGTGGATCACTGGAAATGAGTTAGCTCTTCGAGTGAATCAAGTTTTTGTTACACCAAGTCGATGGTCGTATCCACAGACACCGTCATCCAGACAAATGGGTGCTCGAAATGTGCACCGCACCAAAGATGCACATTGGTGGGAGCAGTATTATGCTATGACAGACATTCTCCTGTGCTTGCATGGGACCTGTGATAGTAATCGAGGACACTGTGTCAGCTGCGGACTACCTACATGCATTCATGCTTGATGTCTTCCCTCACGACGATGTCATCTTTCAGCAGTATAATTCTCCATGTCTTGGAGCCAGAATCGTGCTACAGTAGCAAGGAGCAGGAAAGTGACATTACGTTACCGTCTTGGCCACCGAGTTTGCCTGATGTGAATCCGATGTTTTGCATCTGGGCCAGTATCGAACGCCATCACCACATACACAAATCAGTAGCCAGTTATTTACAGTAATCACACGACTTGAATGTAGACATCTGGTGCCACATAGTCCCACAAACCTACCAATGAATTGTAGAATCGAAAGTATGCAGAATTGGTGACATACTGCGTTACAAAGATGGCCCAACATGCTATTAAGCAGGTGGTCATAATGTTTTGGCTTGTCACTGTATGAGTCTCCCTGTCAAGTACCTATCCACAATGAGGAATATGTAACTTTCTCTCTCTTTTACATCCAAGTCTCGGTGTTTGACAGTAATATTGTTCAAATAATGTCCTTTGTTTGTATGAATTTGTACATATCTGGTTTTATCGACATTTCTAAAGATTATTTTCACTGAAATAATTGTTTCCATTTTCTTGTTCAGAGCAGCTCTACTTTGTCAGACATCTGTTTAAACACTACTTATAACAAATGAAGTGTCACTTGCATACATGACAGCATTTCCATCTATTACTTCGATCATATCATTTATGTATCAAATGAAAAGTAGTGTGCCAAGCACTGATGCTTGAGACACACCATATTTAAAAATTAAAATAGATGTTTTTACTAGTATTGTTTACTGTATGTTTTATCTCTACACACTGTTCTCTATTTTGCATGAATGATTTTCCGATATTAGCTGCTTTCCCCCTAATATCACAACATTGAAGCATTTCTAATAATATGTTGGAGCATGTACAATCAATGGCTTTTGAAAGGTCAAAAAACATACAACAGACTTTCTTATGTTCATCTAGTGCCTTAGTTACAAATGCTAAAAACTTAGCTATTGCTGTTTTGGTAGATCTACCCTCCCTAAACCCATGCTGTGCACCATTCAAACAATTGCATTTTTCTATGAAATTTACTATTCTGTCTTTAATTACACTTTCTATTACTTTAGAAAATACAGGTGTAATAGTTACTAATCTGTAATTTCCTGGATCTTCTTTGCTGCCTACTTTGTGAACAGGGATCACTTTACTCTTTTTTTAAAACATTTTGGAAATATTTTTTCTTCCAGACTAAGTTTACAAGAAACATCAGAGGCTTTACCACCCACTGCAAGCAGCATTTAATTAGTCTAGTAGATATACCATCTAGGCTCTCAGTATTTTTTGTTTATAATATATATAAAGTTTTTAATAATCCAGATTCATTTGCTGGGAAAAGGAAAAACCATTTTGTCTCCTGAGGCGTTCTTCATATGTATTCTGTGGTAGGTGGGTTTTACTTTATTAAAAACATAAACGTTGGTTGCTAATATTACTGAGTTTTTGAGTGTCTATGATTTTTTCACATTCTTCATGATAGTTATGTTTCCACTGTTTTCATGTCTACAGTACCCTCTCTTTCTTTATGTGGGATGTTGTGGTCTTCAAGATATGAATAAAAGCTGTAATTTTGTTTTTCTAATAACTGAGTTTGGTTTCATTTATTAGTTTGTTATATGATCTCTTCTTGTCCCCATAAGTTTGCTTGTGCTAGTTTATCCCAAAATCTTCATCCATAATTTTTAGCCCTTCTTTATTACATCTATTCTGACACTGTATTTATTACACTTATCATTTGTATTCCTACATACTACTGGACATGCAAGATTTATGTAATAGGATAATGTTTTGCAAAATGATTCCCACCCATTATTTACGTTTCCTGTTAAGCAAATCTCACTCCAGTCTCCAGTCTGCAGTAATCTTCGTTGCCAGCATGGTTTTGCTGGCTTTGTTTGTAACAACTATTTAAAGATTTTTCTCACACTGATCTCTATATCTTTACTGCACCTTGTGAGACTAGATTGCTATCATAAGTGTTGATTAGATCAATGAATCTCCTTATATAAAAGTTGTCCTTTAGTGTATTAATATTTACATCACCTGCTATTATTATGTAGGGGTATTCCCTAATAGCCTGGTCTAATAGTACTTCTAGCTACTTTAGAAAACCATTTACCTAACTCTTTGGTGATATGTATAGTCCAAATATCAAACATCTTTCCATTTGAATATTATTTTGTTGCTGCCGATTCAAACAGCATTTCTGTATAGTTGTCCACTATCCATTGAATGTGATCCTTCATTTCACTGTGTACCTATACTGCAGCTCTTACACCTTTATATTCACATCTGCAGAAGTAAGTCACTTTTTATATGGTAGACCTGTACCTTTCAAACACCAGTTTCATTTTCTTTTAACCAATGTTATGTCATAACGAAAATATGTGGTAATTCTTCTACCAGTAGTACTTCTGTCTCATTTATCTATTTGATACATACTGTACATTCTGGTGTAAAATTCATACAGCAGAAACATGAATTATTATATCTAAAATTTTTATGTCACTTCTTTCCTCAACTGATGGTACAAAAAAATCATGAGCCTTCAGGTATTTGTGTTTCTTGATTCTTTCTCCTCTCTCCAAATTTGCTGGTGGCTTCTCTGCTGCTGGTAATGCTTTTTCTTCTGGTGGGATCAGTAATGCATCTTCTTCTGCAGGGCAGAGCAATATTTCTTCATTATGAGACTGTCATGGTCCTTCTTTTTCAGGCGAAACAGATTATGCTCCTTCCCTTTGAGAAGACACTGATGTTCATTCGTTGTCCCCATGGGACAGCGATGTTTCTTCTTCCTGTTATTCATTCCGATGGTCCTTCATTTCCTGAAGACAGACATTCCACTTCATTTTCTTTAATTTTTGACATTGGTTGTGGCCTGTGTGTTTCTTGCCTTGCCCATAACGCTTGAATAAATTTCTAGATGAAAGACAAAAATAAAAAATCGTGGCGCTTTAGAGGTACCCAAAACACTAAGAAAAATGCGTCACATGTCACAAATGTTGGTAGCTTCGTTCAGCATCAGCACCTACCGGTACTGGCGCTCAGAAACAGTTAACCTTCTGTTTATTAGCACAACACTGATATGATGCAATTTCGTGACACTCAACATTAAGAGGTTAATAATTTCCAGTACTTCTTTGTACATAACTGTTTTGCCAAAATTGTTTCTGTGCAGGTTGTGTTTTGTGAAATGTTCCCCCACTGAGCTTCTAGCTTCAATTTATGTTAGTTTTGAAAATAGCTACATATCTTTTTTAATTTTCTGTCAGTGCCAGTAATTTCTTTATTTACACATGAAAGTTCAGTTAGGTCATTTCTCTGTGGAATACTTACAACAAAAACACATGAACGTGGAATAATTTCTAAAGTTTCTTTTAGCGGACTGGTTGAATTGCTGTTTTCGTTCCTGTGGACGTTATTGCCTCCTCCAATAATAACACAGTTCGAACATTTTTAGCGATGTTTCACCATCTTTCACCACTTAGAGAGGTGGCAGGCTTGGTAATGCCTGTTACTTCGTTTGCCATAAAACCTGTTAAGCCTCTCCCATAGATATCCGAATAATGCAGATTTCTCTCTTTCTTGTTTTTGTATTTAATGGCTCATTTTGTAAAGCATTTAGTCATTTCTTGACTCCTCAAAACATTTTTAGTAAAAAAAGTTCATTTATTTATTTTTATTTGTTTGGGTGCAACTTCATCTGCTGCTTGCAGCTAAGATTTACTTATTATTTTGAGTTTTAATTTTTCTCGTTTTGTTTTGCAAGCCAACACTCAGAAATGGGTGATTTCCGTGTTTTGGTTTTCTTTCAGATTTCTTACCATTGTTTCCAAATAGTCAAGTACATTTTATCAATCACTATGTCCTTTTCCCTAAGTAAACACCATGCTTTCGTCTTCCACAACATCGTGTTTTGCTAGAGCTTTCGATTGCAAATCACAGTGAATTACACCACAGGCGGATTTTGTATTTATTGTGTCAGAATGTACGACGTACTTCGTATGTATCCACTTTTGAACCACTGAACACATCCTGGTACTGTAAAACAGGGTAACTTTGAACATTTAAAATTCATTTTTGTAAATTAATTAGAAACTTCTCAAGATAGTGACATGAAACTTTTTGGAAAGTAGCAATAGGTGTTGCTGAATATGATAAAGCACATTATACATTTTTATCCCCAACGCTCAGATTATTTTTCACTGTTCAATTTCACTCCATGAATTGGGGTCACTTTGAACAGCCAAAAATTTGCCTATTCTGTGGGAGTCATCTCAATTACTATTAAATGACACCCCTATCATATGAAACAGCACCCCTATCATATGAAACAGCGTGGTTTTTGTATATAAATGTAGTTTTGAAAGTAAATTATTTAGAAAAATTTGAGTATTTTTTGAGTTTTCTTTCATCACCTGAAACTTTTCGTATGATTACAGCTTAAATTTGCTAATAACGGAAATGGGTGCTGAGCTACTTATGATATAAGAAAATTATTTAAAAACAGATCTTTTCAAAACAGTCTATATGACTTTAATAAAAGCAATTAAAAAAGTTATCACATTTTAAAGAAATGTAAACATTCTACAGGAAAGGAAGTTGCCAGGACAGAGCCTTCACTCTAGCAGATGTCATGGACATCAAATTTAAACTCAAAATGAAGCCTTCCCCTTCCATCTGCCTTAGCATCCTTATCCTACAAATGTCATCTTTCTCAAAACCTGACACATCGAGAACATTATGCCACACAATAAAAACTTTATCTGATTCCACCTTGGAATGCCATTTCCTGAGAAATGTATTTTCATCATCAGTCATAGCATGTTCAATATAATATTTTACACTTTTCTTTGAAGGAAACTAAACTAAAACATATTTTCCATGGAGCTGGTGCGTCAAAGAATACGGAAGGCGCTGTTCAAAGTCACCCCTTGAAAGACAAGCTTTATATTTTATTTTTTTACATCACCAAAGAATAAATATATAATTTTATGCTTTCTGTAAATGTTAATTCAAGTATTAACGTTGCCCATATAAACTTATTTCAAATTCTAAACTTAAAAATACTTCTAATAATAGGAAAATGTTTTTGCGTTGCGAAGGAACTTACATCTCCAGAAGATTATTTTATTTTCTGGCATTGGTATGGAATGTTCCTTCATATTGACTCTCATAACATCTGAAAGTATCGATTATTGGCGATATTTAACGGCTCTGACCTTAGTTCCACATTTACACATTAGAGTGCGGCTATTCAAAGTTGCTGTTCAAAGTTACCTCGACGTTCAAAGTCACCTCGCTTTACAGTACTGTTTATAACGCTTTTACTACATAAAATACACTTCACATTCGACGAATAATCGTTTTGCACAGAGCCGTTCACTAGAACGTCTATACATGCCGCCATTATACAATGAATATACAAAGAATAATCAACTCAGGTTTAAGCACCCACCTAATATGACGTCACAGCTTGTCACGTCCTGTAGTTGCACCATGAGCTACCATTTGCACAGGCTGCCACAAATTCTACATAGTTGCACAGCTTCCAGAATAGCATCAACTGAAATCATATGAGCCGGTATGAATGTTATAGTGCAAGTTATGCCATTGGAGCTGTGACAAGAGTTACATACAAGGAAGACGAAACCCAAATGTTCGATCTGAAAGTAGATTTTGCAGAGGGTTAAATCAGGAGCCACAAACATATTTATAAGGAAACAACACTCAAAGATGAAAATGCTGTCTGCTATGGAAAACTAACAAACAGCTGGCACGTAAGTTAAATACCATCTACAGTCACACCACTCTTTCAAGATTTTAGAATCTTATTGTATTTGTTGATGCAGGCATTTTGAATACTGGTAACTGATGTTTAGTTTAACAGCCTCCACATCACACTAAGGGCTAATAACCTACAATTTATACACAAATCACGAAATTCATATGACTTGAGTTTTTGGTTACATATTAGGGGACTTTCTAGTCTCCTACTAAGCGCCTCCCCAGGTGGTGGAGAGGTGGATGTTAACCAGATATGGTGGGTACTGCGGAAATAAAAACCTAAGTGGACCAAAACTAATACCAAGGGCATGACAGTTCCATATGCCAGTGGCAGTATTCCAACAGTGTCTGTTCCATATGTTAGTGCCGGCTGATTAATACTGTCTGTAGCTAACATCCATAGTTGTAACACGGAGCTTGCTCCACTCGAGATTGATAGCCCCTGACAGTCAAACATGAAAAGGTCTTTTAGAGAAAAATTTCCACCATCCAACCAAGTAAGGAAGTAGAAGACTTCATCGGGTAAGTGGGTAGCCAACTTGAAGACTCAAATGAAGCAGAGCATTTGAAATTACCCAACTCTCATCAAGCGCATAACGCCAAAATAAAGCAAACATGCTAACTACATTGCAACACACAACATAAATCTTGTACTGAAAACTGGAAAGCTCAAAAATATTACAAATGAATTGGACAAACGAAACATCATAATAGTTTCTAGAAATGAGAAATACAGCAGAAGATCCATTTGAATCTCAAGGTTACAGAATTTACAATGGAAAATTGAGACAAAGAGTTATGAAACAGTGCCCACAATTTGGAACAGGATTTATAGTAAATTTGAAAGTGGTGAATCCAATAACTGATTCTAAAACTATTTCTCCACGAATCGCAACTTTAACTCTGCATGCCACAAACAAGGCTTATACTATCACAACTGTCCACATCCCTATCAATGAGAAATATTTTCTAACAATAACTGTGGTATAAGTAGAAAATTTCTGGGAACTTCTGGATCAGACAAAAAAATCAAGTCAATAAAAACAATATAAAAATCTTAATGGGAGATTTTAATGCCCAACTAGGAAAGGAAAAGACTCACTGAAATTTGCAGATCGCATGGACTCATCTCTAAATCTCATATTTTTTTAGAAATCAAGCAAACACCCTGATTGGACAAGAGGAGAGTGTCAGTTAGACTACGTCTGCATGGACAAATACCTTCTTAAAGCAATTCGAAATGTTAAAGTAATGACAGGAACATACATAGGTTCAGATCATTATTTGATCAAATTCAAAATCACCTTCACCTCATTAAGGAAAAAAGACAGAGAATAATTGAAAATAAAAGAAAGTATGACCCATATAAATTAATCAAAAATGACAAATCTCCGAAAAACACTCAAAATACAATAGTTTCCGATAATCTTGAGGAACTAATACCAATTTTAAAACAGCATGCTGAAGAATTGGCCCCTAGCAAATCAGCATAAAAAACATGTATGGTGAACTATAGAATGTGACGAAATTCACGATGAAAACTTTCAGGCTCACAAAACAGAATGAAATGCAACTAACCTCAAAAACATCAGAAAAATTCTATAAAATGATCAGAAAAACAAAGCTGCAATATCAAAAGGATCTACTGAGTTCCACTGAAGAAAATTTCCACAAAACCAATTCCAGAGAGTATTCTAAAGCCTTTAATAAACAATTAGGTAATTACAAGCCTCCCACACTATTGCTGACAAATAAAGTTGGACGACTAGGCCATAATATCAAGGAAAACGCAGGAATCATGGCACAAGCATTCAACAAGCTCTGTAACTCTAATGAACCTTAAAAGCTTTTAACAGTAGACACAAGCACCTCTTTAAAAACCAAACCAGAAAATATAAACCCCCTACAGTACAAAAAATAGAAATTGCACTTAAAAATGAGAAACTACAAAGAATGTGGGGAAAATCAAGTGTTTGCGGAAATGTGAAGTAAGTGGTAAAATAACTCAGACATCATTACATATTATTTTACAAAAAATTTGAACATCAGAAAAATTCCCAGAAGAATGGAACCTCACCCTTGGATTGTACCTACAAGATTTTTCCAAGATTTTACACAATAGGATCAAAGAACAATTGGATAAGGAATGGGGGAATACCAAGGAGGCTTCAGAACTTGGAGAACCTGTGACAAACAAATAATTACTCTGAAATTAATCAACGCTTATTACTACAAACAAAACAAGCCTCTCTCAATTACATTTATAGATTTTAAGGAAGCATATGATTCTGTCTACAGACCTTCACTTTGAGACATTTTTGACTCCACCCAAAATTAATTAAACTGGTAAAGCTTACCTTACGAAACTTAAGTTAAGAGGGGAACTTTCTGAACCATTCTTGGTAAAAACTGGTTTAAGGCTGGGAGGTGGCCTGTCGCCACTTCTTTGTAATTGCGCCCTTGAATATATAATGAGTCAGTGATACAAGTACAATCCAAAGAACATTAATACTGGAACACAAAAAGATGCCATAAAGCCGAACTGTTTAGGATTTTCTGATGACCTCGCTCTCCTCGCCAACAACATCAAGAAACCAAACAACAAATAGCATAATTACAGGAAATAGCCCAGAGTATTGATCTTAAAATATCTACATCTACATGATTACTCTGCAATTTACATTTAAGTGCTTGGCAGAGGGTTCATCAAACCACAATCATACTATCTCTCTACCATTCCACTCCTGAACAGCGCACGGGAAAAACGAACACCTAAACCTTTCTGTTCGAGCTCTGATTTCTCTTATTTTATTTTGATGATCATTCCTACCAATGCAGGTTGGGCTCAATAAAATATTTTCGCATTCGGGAGAGAAAGTTGGTGACTGAAATTTCGTAAATAGATCTCGCTGCGACGAAAAACGTCTTTGCTTTAATGACTTCCATCCTAACTCGCGTATCATATCTGCCACACTCTCTCCCCTATTATGTGATAATACCAAACGAGCTGCCCTTTTTTGCACCCTTTCGATGTCCTCCGCCAATCCCACCTGGTAAGGATCCCACACCGCCCAGCAATATTCTAACAGAGGACGAACGAGTGTAGTGTAAGCTGTCTCTTTAGTGGACTTGTTGCATCTTCTAAGTGTCCTGCCAATGAAACGCATCCTTTGGCTCGCCTTCCCCACAATATTATCTATGTGGTCTTTCCAACTGAAGTTGTTCGTAATTTTAACACCCAGGTACTTAGTTGAATTGACAGCCTTGAGAATTGTACTATTTATCGAGTAATCGAATTCCAACGGATTTCTTTTGGAACTCATGTGGATCACCTCACACTTTTCGTTATTTAGCGTCAATTGCCACCTGCCACACCATACAGCAATCTTTTCTAAATCGCTTTGCAACTGATACTGGTCTTCGGATGATCTTACTAGACAGTAAATTACAGCATCATCTGCGAACAACCTAAGAGAACTGCTCAGATTGTCACTCAGGTCATTTATATAGATCAGGAACAGCAGAGGTCCCAGGACGCTTCCCTGGGGAACACCTCATATCACTTCAGTTTTACTCGATGATTTGCCGTGTATTACTACGAACTGCGACCTTTCTGACAGGAAATCACGAATCCAGTCGCACAACTGAGACGATACCCCATAGGCCCGCAGCTTGATTAGAAGTCGCTTGTGAGGAACGGTGTCAAAAGCTTTCCGGAAATCTAGAAATACGGAATCAACTTGAGATCCCCTGTCGACAGCGGCCATTACTTCGTGTGAATAAAGAGCTAGCTGTGTTGCACAAGAACCATGTTTTCTAAAACCATGCTGATTACGTATCAATAGATTGTTCCCTTCGAGGTGATTCATAACGTTTGAATACAGTATATGCTCCAAAACCCTACTGCAAACCGACTTTTGAAAAAACAGAAATAATGCTAATGGAACCGCTACTGGCGAACAAGATAGAACTGGAGAACATGACATAAAAATTGCTGAAAAGTTTAAATAATTGGGAGAAATAATAGCATACAACCTGAATGAGAAACCATGAAGGCCGAGTAGAATAAACAAATTGACTAAAACACATCATGTAACCAAGAACACATGTAACAAAAAATGCTTCTCAATAGCCAAAAAACTGAAACACTTCAAAACAGTCGCACAGCCGCAAGTAACATATGCTGGCGAAACTATATTTTAAACAAGCAACACTGTAGCAGTAAACAGATTACTCAAAACAGAAAGGAGGATCTTCAGAACACATATAAATAAGAAAATACCAAAAAGATGGAGTTTGAAGAATAGCTCCAAATGAAACAGTTCATAAAGAAATAGAACCAGTGACAAGTACAATGAAAAAGAAACGGATCTTCTTCCTAGGACAACTTATGAGGACAACAGAAAATAGAATTAGCAGGACAATAATCGATATGTTATGGAATAGTAAGAGTGGCATTAGATGGATTGCAGAGATCAGGGAGGACATCATCAAATTACAGGTTATGATGGAGGATTTGAAAGGCAAGACGGACACACTCAAGATACTTCACGTCAGACATATCACACTACCAATAAAAATTAACAAGCAGAGAATGGGAAGGATGATTTCGTATGAGAAGAGAATGGCATGATCTGAATGAATGAAAAAGTGTTGGGTCAACAAAAAACAAAAGAATCTAGTTCATAATACTGACGAAAGTGGCCTAATCTATGCTGTAAAATAAATAAATTAATAATTATGTTTATTTATTTATTCATCCAAAAATCTTATAGGGTAGTGGGATAAGTCCTACATCATTGGTTTGCAAATACTGCGTGCACACACACACACACACACACACACACACACACACACACACACTGCTAAAGAAAATTAAACATAGGTTGTTGTTCTTGTGCTTCCAGAATCTGTGAAAGTGTGCTTGCCGACCACCATTTTGACTTTTTCAGTAATAAAAAGAGAATATTGTGAAATACAATGGAATGCAGTAGCAATTACTTCACAAAAACTGTGACAGTATGCTGCTGTTTCGAAATGCAGCCACCAGGGAGCAGTGCTGGAGTGGGAGTGGTGTAACAAAGTACAATCAAGTTGAATTTTTTCTGGCACGGCAAAACTTGCGTCTCTTAAGCTGCCCCACAGAAAGCTGTGAGTTCACACATACAACTGCAGAATGACACTAGCTGTGATGACACTTATGTTGTGTATGTGAACCTGGCTTAAGGGCCCAAAGCACAGACACAAAGAGAGAAACAAATGTTTGTGAAAATCAAATTTGTAGGCAAACCAACAGTCTCATAGGCTTGAATTTTTTTAAGCAAACGTCTGCATCCTATATTTCTATAAAAAATTTATCTATCCACTGTACATTACAAAATTTTAACTAACATTTAGGATTATTATTGTTACTAATGTTAATTCACAAAATTTTTCATATATACGCTAGTGAAAACAGTGTCTTCTTGATAGTCATGAAGTTTGCAATTAAGCAGAAACTAGAATCAGAACATAAAGAATAGGTACTAAATACACACACTTATGACCTATTCCAGAAATTCATGGCCCTTGTTATCATCATTTTCATTAAGTACATTCTGTGGCTTGAGTTCCAAATGAGACTGCCAGTCTGCCTCCAATTATGAAGTATTACTACTATTACATTTGGGATGTTGACTCTAAATAGTACTAGTAACCCTAGACAACAACTGGGCAGGGAATACCAATAAAATTATGCTTTGTGCTTTATGGACCTTCTGGAAATAAGTATCAGAGAAATCGGTGAGACAGCTTTTCGTGAACCTTCATACATACAATGTGGGCCTACAATGTAGATAAATCTGGTTATCCATAAGATCAACAGATGTCAGGAGCATGCCAAATGCTACAGTCTCAAAATTGAGGATGGTGTGCTTTAGGCCTTTACAATTCTCAACACCTCAAATCAGTCACACTTCTTACTGTTACAATAAACCCTAGGACACCAGATTTCCTGTTTGGGTCCAATAATGTAACTCCATTAGGCTACTATAAATATTTAATATAAACTTCAGCCTCTCTAAAAAGTTTAGAGCTTTCAGGAAAATTTTCTGGTGTGAGTGATGATTTAAGGCATTTGCTCAAAAGATTGTGAGTGTTCAGAATATCGAATGAGCCACCAAATATTCTTGATAACTTCACTGTGGCTCCTGCTTCAGAAAATTTAGGATCACATCTGTCCTCCCCCAAGTACTCAGGAGCTGTAGCCACACTATTACTAAAGGGCCACACCCATGTAACAATTTATAAGCTGTGCAATAAATTAGGCAAGTGTAGGCACTTCCTTAACAATTGTTGTAGCTGGGCTGTTTGTTGGGTGTGACTATTTTAGAATCGTCTGCTACCTCTGCACATGAAAATACACACTGTTTAAAATGGCTAATGTGCCAGATGGCGAGAGAGACAGAGGTGTGATGACAGAGTCTCTAATTTTTCAACAGTGAGGGATACTCTATTTCGTTCATTACTATTATTTATCACGACCATCAATGCTACAAACATATGGTAACTAGGATTACTTGAATGTCATTTGTTTTTATTTGTATTGTATTATTTTGACATATTTCCTCAGGCAACTATAAATCATGTTTCAGGTTTCAGTCATCATTTTCAATAATAACTGTGCAGATACAATAGTATTGAAACTGAGATAATTGTAACTTCTTCCAGAAACTGTAGTGTAACTAACAGCATTTCCTCACAGCTTCCGGCCTCTTTCGTGGCTGTATTCCTTTCCGTTAAGAATGGTTTCATCTTTTTCAGAACCTTTAAAAAGCGTACGTCATCCATTCTTAGATAATTACGAAAATCATGGGCTCCCAGCCCCATAAATAACAGAGCATGGGTGAATTTCTTTCTTTGCATAAGCCACTTCTTTGCCCACACATTTCTCTCAGCTTTTCTTGGCCTTGTTACCTCTAAAACAGCTAACGAAAATCCAAGTTTTTCTTTCTGTGTCAAAAAAAAAAATCTGCATTTCGTGGAACACAATCTCAGTGAGCATACAATAAACAGTTCGCATCTAGAGATAGGAAAAGGGCAGTGCTGCAGTCGCTGAGTGCAGTTTGTCAGAACGTGTTCAGGCTTCCACAAAATTGGTTGGTTGTTTGGTTGGTAAGGTGATAATCTGGTACATGTGTATGGTCATTAAAGTGTTTGTGCATCAAGCCTCACTTTCATTTTTCTCTGTTCCGCTGGAGGTGTCTTGCCCTAAACTGAGTTGCTGAAAAAAGAATTTAATCCTCTTGGGTCTCTTTTAAGTGCATACTGTAGTTCCAGCTGATTATATTGCACTCAGAATCTAAAACAACTTTCCTAGAACCTAAAATATTTCTAACTGATTTTAGCATGTCACATATATCTAATACAGTTTATGTTTTCTTCCCAGTTATTTTGTGAATAAAATAATTCTAAAATAATTCACTATTTACATCAAGTACCCAGCACATGAGACATTCCTAAATTGCATAAAACACTATCAAATAACAGAGAGATAACTTCTAAACCAATTTCAGCAACAGAATCCAGTGCTAGGGTAATGGAGTTGGACCGATCTGAAGGTCTCAAACTATTAATTATAAAATAAGCAATAGGAAATTTCCAGTACCCGTTAACAGAAGATAGCATGAAAGCCCATACTTCTTTTGCTACTGGAAGTTGATAACTGTCTAGATCCGTTCTGTAATCAACATGCCCAATTTATTTCTGTCCATCCCATTCAACATTTTGGCTAATGGTTATTTCATCCACTACAATTGCACAGTACACTTTCTTATCCTTCTTCGATGCTTCAGTAACTTTTGCTTTCTAACCAGCTAGAGCTCTAGAGGTAAGACCCACTGACCCATCAACAGCATTGCACCACTTCCTCAGTGTCACCTCAAAAGGTGAAGTGAAGTCAAAATTTCTCTTTCATTGTTATATGGTTTGGCTGAGTAGATTTCAAGTGTTTGTGCAAACGATATAAGTTCAGGTGAATATTTTCCCTTCTCTTTGATTGATGAAGCTGTCTTCACTGAGTTTTGAAAGTCCTTCAAGTGACACCTGAAACATACACATGAACCTTTTATGCTTTATTTATTAGAAAATGAAAGAATACAGTGTAACGGACTCTTTGATTGTTGCCTCTACAACCTGACACATTTCATGTGATAGATTTGCCTTTCTGAGAGTACTTTATTCCTAGCAATAAAAAGAGCTTTTTTATTTCTGTAGGAAAGTTCCTGTCCTCTGTTGTGAAATCTCCCAGGTATATATAATAACAAAAATGACTGTAAAGAGAAATCGAAAACTTACTGATCTGCTAACATTTTGGAAAGTATACTTACATCACCATACCTGTAAAACCTCTTCTTGCTCTGATGTTGAGGGCACCAAAGGAGCCATAGCATTTTCACTAAAACGTCCAAAAATATGATCAAAATTTAGTGAACTTCCTTCAACACAATCTGGTAACATTTGTGGATGTCCTGATGACAGATGAAATTCATTTCATTTCATTTATATCGGTCCTTTTAATCATTTGTTGTACAAGGTATGTAATATGATATTGGAGAAGTCATTGTCATTTAAAATACACATTTTTAAATCATTCAAGAATATTTACATTGATTTAGGCTTAATATTATCACAACTGAAAATTAAGCTTTCTTACAAGATATTTAACACATGTAATTCAATATTTTTTTTAAATAAAACTTTTGATGAACATTTCATTCATTCTTTTTTTAATATTTACCAATAAATCTTCATGTTTCAAGATATTTCATCTATAGTATAGCAACACTTCTGCAATTAATATTTATGGACAGCTGTTTTAAATTTTGAAGTGTCTTTTACTGTATAGTTTTTTTTTCCTTTTTCCAGTGGGCCATTCTGCTTTAGTGTTGTGTATGCTTTTGAACATGTATATCCCGAATGAGATTTTCACTCTGCAGCGGAGTGTGCGCTGATATGAAATTTCCTGGCAGATTAAAACTGTGTGCCGGACCGAGACTCGAACTCGAAACCTTTGCCTTTCGCGGGCAAGTGCTCTACCACCTGAGCTACCTGAGCACGACTCACGCCCTGTCCTCACAGCTTTACTTCTGCCAGTACCTCGCCTCCTACCTTCCAAACTTTATAGAAGCTCTCCTGCGAAACTTGCAGAACTAGCACTCCTGAAAGAAAGGATATTGCGGAGACATGGCTTAGCCACAGCCTGGGGGATGTTTCCAGAATGAGATTTTCACTTTGCAGTGGAGTGTGCGCTGATATGAAACTTCGTGGCAGATTAAAACTGTGTGCCGGACCGAGACCCGAACTCGCAAGTTTCACAGGAGAGCTTCTGTAAAGTTTGGAAGGTAGGAGGCGAGGTACTGGCAGAAGTAAAGCTGTGAGGACGGGGCGTGAGTCGTGCTTGGGTAGCTCAGTTGGTAGACCACTTGCCCGCAAAAGGCAAAGATCTCGAGTTCGAGTCTTGGTCCAGCACACAGTTTTAATCTGCCAGGAAGTTTCATGTATATCCTGTTTTCTCCTTGTGTTATGTAGATGGATACTCTGATTAGTTGATACAAGGTTGTTGCTATTTTCTAAGATTTTCCTATCAAATATTATTAGTTGTAAAATATATAGACATGGGAGCAGAAGAAGGTGAAATTTCTTAAATAACGGCTTGCATGACCTTCTTGAGGCAGCATTTTCTATGGCTCATACAACTCTCTTTTGGCATATGAAAAAACTTTTGGTTGCAGTTGCGTTTCCCCAAAAGATTATGCCATATTGCAGAAAGGATTCTGCCTGGGCAAACTAGACATTTTTAGTGTCTATTTTGATGTGCAACCAGAAGGAATTTTGACAGTGTAACAAATGGTACTCACTTTACTTGTAATGTATTTTGCATGTTCAACCATCTTAGACCTTCATGGATCCATATTCCAAGAAATTTTGTATAGCTTACATTTTCAAGGGTTCTCGTAAACAATTTTATGTCTGGTGTTAGTGGAGATTTATTTTGCGCTGTGTGTAAGTGCTTTGTGACTGTTTTTCTGTGTTTACTACTAAACTGTTTCCATAAAACCACTCTGTAATGTGGGTGGCACACTTTTTTATCTCATGCAGTAGTTCTTCTCTGGTCCTTCCTTTTATTATCAAATTTGTGTCATCTGCGAATTTTATGTAAATATGGCGTGGGCTAGTCAGTTCCTAGAATGGAGGCTTGTAGTACACCAAATTTAACCCTCTGCTTTTCTGAGCAGTATGACTTTTATCACATCCCTTCTTGGAGAGCAATCTCAAATAATTGCTCTCTGTTTTAGAGATATGATTTTATCCATTCATAGGCTGGGCCTCTAATACCTATAGCTTCAAGTTCCTTAAGCAAGGTTCGTTGTTTTGGGGGAAGAGACCAAACAGAGAGGTCATCGGTCTCATCGGATTAGGGAAGGACAGGAAAGGAAGTTGGCCGTGCCCTTTCAAAGGAACCATCCCGGCATTTGACTGGAGCGATTTAGGGAACTCACGGAAAACCTAAATCAGGATGGCCAGATGCGGGATTGAACCGTTGTCCTCCTGAATGTGAGTCCAGTGCCTTAAGCAAGATGTTGTAACTGATTACATGAAATTCTTTAGAGAGGTCTAGAAATATGGCTGAGATATGCTCCATGTTGTTTATTGCATTTCATTTAGGAATGTTAAACTAGCAGTCTCAGTAGATTTAGATTTTCAGAATCTGTGTTGTGTATTTGACAAGTAATGATTTTTTCCTTGATATTGATTAGCCTTTTGTAATAGATTTTTTCAGTTATTTTGGTTAAAACCAGATAGTAATGAAATAGGCCTGTAATTTGATACTGCTGTTTTTATACCTTTCATGAACAGGGGTTTTACTTTTGCTATCTTCAGTTTTTCTGAGAACACTCCTCCTGAGAGAGAACAGTTACAGATGTCGGTAAGTGGCCTGGCTATGAGAAGAGTACGTTTCTTCAAGGTGTAGTCAGAGATATTGTCAGTACCAACAGAGTATTTGGGCTTCAGTTCTTCCATTATAGCAGGGTTTTCCTTTTCATTGGTGGGGGTATACAAAATTAGATTTATTATTTATAGTGTATGTAGATTTATTTCTGGGAGTACATTGCAAATTTTGGTTAAAAAGATGTTCAGCTATCTGTGTAAAGTAAGAATGGAAATTATTTGGAATTTTTGTAGATTCAGTTTTCACAGTTGACTTCTCCATTACGCAGTAAATGTTATGGAAATCTGTCTGCTCTCTTGCCGTTTCCTTCCTCACAAAATTCGATATGGCTTTCATCTTATTGGTGGAATTTGTTATGCATGTGTCATTTGCCATCAGCTCTGCTTGTTTGACATCACTTTTGAAGATCTTTTTGTAGGTTTTGTAATAAGTATCAAATTCTGGTGATGTGAGTTGTTTGGACAATCTGTATAATTATCTTTTATATTTGAGCATACCAGAATCCCAGAAGTGATCCATTTATTTTTTTGTTCTCCTCTTGTGTTGGAGGAAAGCACAATACAAAATAGTAGGAAAAATTGCTAGTAAAGTTATTAAATTTTCCATCTCTGTGTTTGCAGTTAATGATCTCTTACCAGTTTTCTTTGCTCAAGTAATGGATAAAGTGATTTATATTTTCATTACTGTAGTTTCTACTGGTGGTTGTTAGACAGCATTTAAACTGCAACTCAGTTTCCATACTCAGAGAGAGTTTTTGAGTTGTGTGATCCCCAAAGCCCGTGTTTAGCATTCCTATTTTATAGTTCATTTCCACATTTACAAATATCTGATCAGCAGTGGTAGATGAAGTCTTTGTGATATGAGTTGCTGTTTCTGTGACATATTTCATGCTACAAGTTTGCAAGGGATTCAGTAATTCATTCTTTTCTTTGGTGTCCTTTGCAAAGTCAATATTAAAATCACCACACAGAATAACTCTTCTCTTTCATTGTGTTAGTCTGTTAAGTGAATACTCTAGACTTTTTAGGAAAGTATTTATGTCAACAGTTGGAGCTCTGTATAAACAAATAATGGCTAGTTAGTGTCCACTATCTCAACTGCTGAAAGCTACACATTTACAACATGTGTACTCAGAAACAATCGAAAATTATATCGTAAGTATGATAATATAACACATATCTCAATAATTTCTTTATATTTGCGATTGTCGTGTGTCATTTTCAGTAATAACTGCTGTGGGAAATCGAAAATTGTTGGCACAGCATCAGCCTTCATCCACCCATTTAAAAATTTCACCTTAACGAAATACTGTTCTTTGAAATGTTTAGAGCACAATTTTCAATATTTTGTGGGAATGAAATTCTTCATTTTTATTTTGTGGAGCCATATTTTGAGTGTTTCTTCATCTTTTAGGAAAGAAAAATACAAAAATTACATAATGAAGGACATTGTCTGCTGCAGAAGTACAGAGATATAGACAAGGGTATGAGAATATACATAAAATGTAGTAGTAGTAACTTTATGCATCCTTAGATCTCTTTGTACAATGATATAGGACATGTCAAACTATTTACGAGTTAAGACCAATTTAAAATAAGCTAATTCGTATGCACATACAGTTACAGACTTCTTGTTAGAGACAATCATTAGTTTACTCCTGGTATACAATACTTTTAAAAAATCATTAAATATTACAATGCATGTTGTTCACTCATGTCTCACTATCAATCACTACACACACTATACACACATTGTTTCATAACACTTCACACACTACACACACAAACACACACACAATGGTGATCTCAGGGCCTTTTCTGTACCGCAACTTCCCATTTGCAGTCCTGAAAAACTGAGTCACCATCCCTCTATAATGACTGAAATGTTGAGCTCAGAAAGAGGAGGAGGCGTTAGTACTGTGCTACGCATAGCTTTGGGGTAAGTATTTCTAGAAAAAGGAAAAAAGAAGAAAAGAATGTTGTGTGAATGTGTTATATGGAATGTTGGATGTTTTATAACCATTATTGTCATTTATTTGAATAACTTTTTTTACCAAACCCCAACTTTGTTTTATCTAAGTAATCCTTCAATGTATAAAATGTATTGCATAACAGGTACTTTTTAGCTGCCTTCTTCATTAATTTTATTTTTGCAATTTCTTTAACGTCTTTTGGTAATTTATTCTAGAGTTTTATTCCTTTGTGTGTTCACACCACTTCAACTGAGAATCAGTATTCATTCCTAGAAATTTTGCATTTGTTACACAGTCTATAGAGTTTCCATCTACATTTAATTTAACATTGTTATTTTCCCTCTTTAAACTGAAATTCATAGCATTAGTTTTATTTATGTTCAATGTCACTTTATTGCTTATTGATTTATCATAAACTTCCTTGAGAGTTTCACTTGCTTTCTCTGCAAGGAGATATCGTTTTGTCAGTGACTATAATATTGCTGTCATCAGTTGTAAGGTGTCAGGCAAATCCAACACCTTGCATGAAAACCCTGACATGATAGCAAATCTGGCAGTATGTCAAATAGCTATGACTAAATCCTGACATTAAATTAATCAAAGTAATACGATCAATGAGTGAGCAAATGGAATACCATAGACTAACACAAGAACACGTAAATGTATGTCATACCTTCCCGCCGTGAAACAGACGCAGTTCTGAGGGGAGAAACGAGAGCAGAATCGTGTAGGCTAGGAGGCCCTACGATAAGGGACGGACACCCACGTCGCCAGCCGACCGCCAAAACCAGCCCCCAGGCCATGTTAAAAGATAGAGCCCTCCAGAAGAACAGTATAGATCTTACGATAACACTAAAAGGGCCACACCAGCTGCAAGTTTTAGCGTGAGACTTTTTCACGTCTCTGTGACGTAGCAAACATTAAAAATATTGCCCCACCACGAAAAGCATAATGTTTCTCATCGGATAGACAGAAGTTTTGTAGGCGGAGCTTAAGGTTAACATTGAGACCCTGATTGGTCAGTTGAAAACGCAGCCAGATAGCTTTTCTAAAACCAACTTCGGCAAATTGTAGTAAGGAGAAGTTAGGAAAGAGTTGCTTCTGAGACAGCGAGGTGCTTGGAGCTGTGCTGCCCGCCGCCCCCTGACGCTGCCTTAACATCGACAAGGTAATGAACGCACACGATGCCGCATTTTTGAGCGCATAAGGCTTCACTCAGAACTGCAGAAGTCTCTTCTGTTACATCTCCTTTTTACGTAATACTAGTGTCGATCGTCAATTAAATCTCATGGTGTTCACATTTGCTACTTGAAGGAAAAATCTGAAACGTTATGATTTTTCTTTTATATAATTATTGAGAAGCCACATCAGCCACTGTAATTTACGACAAGTTAGATAAGTAATTAAAGATAATTGAGGGTCACTGTAGACCATTTTGATAGTTTTCGCTTTTATGAAACTTAACTTAAATCTAGATTATAGATGTGATATGGCATAGGTCATCCTTTGATCCATTGTAGAACTTGGAAACCCATTCAGGAAATATTCGTTCACATTTTTGTTGAATGCAGTTGGTTTTTTATCACCCTGTATTAAAATATTTCCTTTTATCAATAGTGCAATTTATAAACAATGTTTTGTGAGTAGAATAAAATTTCCAATGGTAAACTTAACTGCTTTTACGACGTTATTTTATCAGCTGACTAAAAATAGGAAAGCCTTGAACCCCTTCCACTAAATTTAGTTAGTATTAAGATTCTTTTACAGGGAGTGCAATGGAGCTGACACTGAAATCATTAAGTATTTGATTATATCATCGCTAGTCTCACTGAACTCTTCTGAACTCTAAATGTCTTGTGTGGTCTGGCGTCTCGTTACCAGCAACAGGTCCCAGGTGCAAACTAGTCAATTCCCTAAAAAACACGCTCAGAGCGTCATTGCGCAAAAGCGGTAGGGATACATGACTTAGAACAAACAGACACCATGCAGAATATTAGAGAATGGCGACCCTGCCAGGATAGTAAAATACCATGATTGAAGGTCGATCACATGCCCAAATAGGTCAGAAAAATATCCTGTTAAAAAATTTTCGTAATAAAAAATTTTTTTTGAAAGGCATAAATAGTCGAAAACAGTAGCTGCAGCGATAGATAGTAAGATAGTATTCAATAGAAAGTGAGGCATTCTAGCAGAGACAATAGCATAATTAAGTTATGAATTTTAATATTGTTAGAATTAAGTTTTCTCTCCAATGCAAGTGCACAGGTGGCGGATACATCGTTGGTTCTGACCCAACAAGTAAGTGACTGGATTGTCAGTCTTGGGTATAATAAGTGTCAAGTCGTGTGTGCAAAAAGTTTATGAAACGCGTGAGATCGTATGAGTGCATGTTAACGCGAAGTAGGGCGCGTGAATTACTTTTAAAACAGAAAATAAGGGAATCAGAAAGATTAGCAATGGCAGATCGAGACCTTGACCGAATTGAGGTAGAGACCCAGCATCAAGATGGGCAGAGAATAGAGGACAATACAACAGTCGATGCAGTATCGCTAGGAATACGAGGTGCATTCAAGTTCTAAGGCCTCAGAATTTTTCTCTCCGGACTGGAAAGAGATAGAAACATGCGCATTGTTTTAAAATGAGGCCGC
The DNA here is from genome assembly GCF_023864345.2 of Schistocerca serialis cubense. NCBI lineage: Eukaryota > Metazoa > Arthropoda > Insecta > Orthoptera > Acrididae > Schistocerca > Schistocerca serialis. Next base: position 76,077,719 of record NC_064640.1, read on the forward strand.
GTTCATTGTCAATACATCCCAGAGATGGCAGCACCATACGGTATATGGAATTTTACCGCCAGCAGCGAGAATGAGAACTGTTTTAAATACTTAAAATGGCGACGTTTTCCTTACTTGAACAGCATGCAATCATTCGTTTTCTGAATTTGCGTGGTGTGAAACCAATTGAAATTCATCGACAGTTGAAGGAGACATGTGGTGATGGAGTTATGGATGTGTCGAAAGTGCGTTCGTGGGTGCGACAGTTTAATGAAGGCAGAACATCGTGTGACAACAAACCAAAGCAACCTCGGGCTCGCACAAGCCGGTCTGACGACATGATCGAGAAAATGGAGAGAATTGTTTTGGGGGATCGCCGAATGACTGAATGAACAGATCGCCTCCAGAGTTGGCATTTCTGTGGGTTCTGTGCACACAATCCTGCATGACGACCTGAAAATGTGAAAAGTGTCATCCAGGTGGGTGCCACGAATGCTGACGGACGACCACGTGGCTGCCCGTGTGGCATGTTGCCAAGCGCCGGCCTGTGTGGCCGAGCGGTTCTAGGCGCTTCAGTCTGGAACCGTGCGACCGCCACGGTCGCAGGTTCGAATCCTGCCTCGGGCATAAATGTGTGTGCTATCCTTAGGTTAGTTAGGTTTAAGTAGTTCTAAGTTCTAGGGGACTGATGACCTTAGATGTTAAGTCCCATAGTGCTCATGTTGCCAAGCAATGTTGACGCGCAACGACAGCATGAATGGGACTTTCTTTTCGTCGGTTGTGACAATGGATGAGACGTGGATGCCATTTTTCAATCCGGAAACAAAGCGCCAGTCAGCTCAATGGAAGCACACAGATTCACCGCCACCAAAAAAATTTCGGGTAACCGCCAGTGCTAAAAAAATGATTGTGTCCATGTTCTGGGACAGCGAGGGCGTAATCCTTACCCATTGCGTTCCAAAGGGCACTACGGTAACACGTACATCCTACGAAAATGTTTTGAAGAACAAATTCCTTCCTGCACTGCAACAAAAACGTCCGGGAAGGGCTGCGCGTGTGCTGTTTCGCCAAGACAACGCACCCGCACATCGAGCTAACGTTACGCAACAGTTTCTTCGTGATAACAACCTTGAAGTGATTCCTCATGCTCCCTACTCACCTGACCTGGCTCCTAGTGCCTTTTGGCTTTTTCCAACAATGAAAGACACTCTCCGTGGCCGCACATTCACCAGTCGTGCTGCTATTGCCTCAGCGATTTTCCATTGGTCAAAACAGACTCCTAAAGAAGCCTTCGCCGCTGCCATGCAATCATGGCGTCAGCGTTGTGAAAAATGTGTACGTCTGCAGGGCGATTACGTCGAGAAGTAACGCCAGTTTTATCGATTTCGGGCGAGTAGTTAATTAGAAAAAAAATCGGAGGCCTTAGATCTTGAATGCACCTCGCAGGACAGAAAACGCACCATAACGAGGGTAATGTACGCCAAGGTATAGAAAACGTAGGTCAGCATACGACAGAGGAGCAGGAAAGCAGAGAGACAGTCGATAAGGATTCTAACTTGAGTCTTGAATTCGTAGAACCCATAGTACAAGTAATCATAGCTCCCTCACCACAGAGTACAAGAAATTCGAGCAAAAACGTGTCACCGCACAGTTCAATGCAATCCGTTGCAAACCAACACTTGGGCTAAAGTACAGAGCGTAGGACGTCGGAAGAAAACGCAATAGGACCCACCAATCTGGCAGAATTATTACAACAGATGACGGAAACCATGACAAGACAAAATAAAGAAATTTCGAACCAAATTAAAATTCAGAATGCAGAAACGACGAAACAAATTTCAGAAACCACGAGACAAATCCGTGAGATTAAAGAACAAAACAAAAAAATTCAGTTACACCTAAGTCATATTGAAGACGAGGCAAAATAATCTCGAGAAGCGATAGGAAACTTAATAACAAGTCAATCAATTGAGAACATACATTGACAAGGTACAAGCGGACGTACAAACATTGCGTAATGACATTCAGGACGAGATCAAAACATTACGTAACAACACCCAGGGAGAAGTCAAGAAACTAGAGAAACAGATAAACGTAATTACTAGACAAGCAGCAGGTACAGCGCGTGAATTTGTTGAAAACAGTGTGTTACACAAACGTATCACAAAAGCAGCGCTGAAAAGATATGATAATCGCATAGTCAAAAAAGAAGCGCAAACGAAGCAACAATTTCAGAAATTGCTAACAGAGTTGTTGCAAACTATTGAAGAGCGTAGTGAACAGGATCGAACAAGCACTGAGTCTGCAACCATATCCGTATCTGTAACAGCACCGGGAAAACAAGCAATTACGAAGATATTACACATTTGCGATTCCAATCACAGGCGGAAAGTAACATACGTGAAATCAGACAGCCTGCACAGCAACAAACACGTTTCGAAATTCTTGATGAACAAACGGCACCACAAACACATGGAGAACCACAAATGTATGTTTCAAGACAGTCTGGATCGTGCAATGAAGCGGCAAGGTTACCCAGTCAAGATACCGAACCAATACGCGACAATGGAAAACAAGGTCGCGAAGAGTACAGTGCAATGCATTCAGCTACACGTTCACAACCGATGGAAGAAAATTATTACGTACCACTTCAACGATATTACGCAAGGGTAGGCGAAAGTTACAGTGGACAATATCTAATGGATCTACCACAACCGGAAAGAACGACGGGAGAAATGATCAGAAACAAAAGTGGTGAAGAATCGCGAATTTCATATGGAACTACGACGAAGTACGACAACGATCATTTCCTCAGTCAGAAAATTTCAACACTTTCGAGAAGGAAACTCATTACATCCACGAACTTTCATTGATCAATTCCGAGTAGGATTACGAGAACACTGGACGCTAGCACACAAATGAGACTTTATATGCGCACACATTTCAGGAACAGTAGCAGAAACCATGCAGGATGTTGCAGCGCCATGCCGATCGTACGAAGATTTGAGAGAGAAGTTTCTCTCACGATATTGGTCCAGCGAAGCACAGAACAGAGTGAAGTACGAATTATTACAGAACCCATATTTTGAAAATTCAGGAGAGAAGAGTCCCGTGAAATTTTTCGAAGTAATGGCAAAGAAAAATCAATGCTTAGATGTACCATACAGTGACGGAGAGTTGATTAAATTATGTGCGATGAAGTTACCATTCAAATACCAGCAATCATTAGTAGGTCGCGGAGGCAATGACGTCGAAGCATTTAAAGGAATTCTAAGGGAACTAGAGTTTATATTTTCGGAAGATGACGCAAGAAAATGACGAAGCGCACGTGAAGACGAAAGCAAAAAGCAGTGGAATCCACAAGACACGGTACGAAGAAACAATAATCACGAACCACGTGATAACTTCGCACCAAGAAACGACAACAGATTTCAACAAAAAAACGGTTATGGATTTAGAAGAGAATACGGCAATAACTATAATTCACCCAGGAACGGCAACAACTATTACAGAGGGAACAATGATAAGTGGAACGGGTATTGGAGAACCAATAGACCGACAAATTATCAACAAAGAAACTAATATCAACAAGTGGAGCAAGAAAAGAGAATATAGATAGAAGAGGTGGAGGTAAGACCACCAAACCTCGAAAAACGTTCGAATTGACAGCTAAGCGCCCATGCCAAAGAGAATGGCGCACCCATCCAGGATAATTGCAGCACCTTGAACAGAGAAGTAAATACCTGTGAAAGAGAAGAAGGAAGAAACAAAACTGCAGGGACCAGATGAAAACGAAGACAGGAAAATAACAATATCGTGTTGGGACGAAATTAATTGGGAGAATACTGACGAGGAAGATGAATTACCAGAGGCGTGCACAACGAATGTAGGAGGAAAGGACGAAGTAATGAGTATTGCAGAGCTGTTTGAGATGGAAACCAGCGAAAGCGAATTCAATGAGGATAAAGCGCAGTCGACAGAAGTTGAAAATAAGTTACTAGTGGGCACACAACCCAACGCATATAATGAAGGAAGTTATGAAGCGATAATTAGAGCATTTAAATGCGATTATGTGGAAGTAGCGACGAAGAAGGAGAAGACAGATGAGGATGAGGAAAAAAGTAGAGGATGTTGAAGAAAGCCGGCCGCGGTGGTCTAGCGGTTCTAGGCGCGCAGTCTGGAACCGCGCGACTGCTACGGTCGCAGGTTCGAATCCTGCCTCGGGCATGGATGTGTGTGATGTCCTTAGGTTAGTTAGGTTTAAGTAGTTCTAAGTTCTAGGGGACTGATGACCACAGTAGTTAAGTCCCATAGTGCTCAGAGCCATTTGAACCATTTTTGAAGAAAGTGTAAATGAAGGAAGAAACAGAGAAGAGGAAATAAAAGAGAGAGAGGTAGCAGTCGAAGCTTATCCTAGAGAAAATTCGAATTCACAGGGTAAAGTCCTGAAAAGACTCATGTATGATTCAGGATTCGTTGATGCAAGAAGAAGAAGAACAGAACCAACCCTTTGAAATTCAACCAATTGTGAAGGCCATGGTAAAGCATATCCCAGTCAATATTGTAATTGATAGCGGAAGTGAACTGACCGCGATCTCAGAAAATTTATTCATGCAGTGTTATGCCAATGAGGAATTGCCAGTTCTGAAAACACGTAAAATTAAAGTAAGAGGTCCTATTAGAAATAATGCTGCGGAAGTTACGAGACAAACAAGGTTAGCTCTTTCGTGCCAAGGTCAAAAGATCGAAGCTGACTTCGTGATTATACCTAAACTAACTGTAGATTTGGTTATAGGTACAAATTTTTTAAATGAGAGATGAGCAATAATAGATATGGGGCAAGGTAGCATAACATTCGGGAATGTCACACTTCTCTTTGAACAAAGCTAAAGTTAGAAGAAATACCAGTTATAATCAAACAATTAAGAATGATGGGAGATAAAGAGGATGAAGAATTAGAATGGTATGCACAAAAGGGGGAATCGCCTCAACTCATGTTAGAAGTCCATAAAGAAATTGACGAAAAATTTCAAGAAGTTCAAGTAAATAATTAGCACAATATTTCAAGTTTATGTTGCAGATAAGATCGTCAGGAGAAAGAAGAATGAACAGAGAGGAAGGTGGGGAAAAGAAAGTAGTTTCAATAAAAGCAAAAACAAAAATAACACCAATAGTAGCATAGATTAAGGTGAAGGGATAAAGCGTAGATAGTATAACAGCATGAAATACTAAAATGCTGTACACCATGACACTACACAAAAATAAAAAACGAAATTGAGAATTCTTGTAGAAGTTAAGACTCAAAATATCTTAGAATTGTAATATGGAAAGGGTGCCGAAATTTGTAAAGCTTTTTAAAAAGGCGTAAAACAATGTAAGTGCTAGAGGTATGTTAGATGAATATAAGTAAAACTTTTTGTAAGAACCATTGTAAAAACTCCAGCAAGATGCAAATGCAACGACCCACATGTTGCAATGAGAGAAGTATCAAGAAAGGCAAGGACGTAATTTGCAAGACACGATTCCTACAAGGCAGAAGCGTCGAGAGAAGGGAAAGGACAGCGAGACCAACAAAGGCCACTTGTACCCAAAGTCAACAGTAAATCTACTGCTAAAAGAGACCCGTGCAGGGACAGACAAGCAAACACCGGACTTCTGCCGCTCGTAAATGCCGGGATGCCCCAACTCAGAGGAGCGAGCAAAAAACGGCCCGATGAGAAGACCGCTTGGGCAAGCCACCTCTGGCAAAAAATATGTGTAAAAGTCACACTACTACTATTAAACAGTACGCTGATGCACGAAACTGAAGAAAACTTCCACAAAATAGAACTGACACATCCAAACAATTTATCAAACTGTTACTAAGAGGCTAGTATGATACTGGTTTCCATCATTCCTGTTATTATTTGCATTGTACCGATTGTCATTACAGCCCGAACCACTATTCTTATTGCTGCCAAGATTGCGATATGCATTATTTCCAAAGTTATCATTGTTGTGGTTGCTGTGGTACCCGTTGTTGTTACCACGGCCTCTACCACTGTCGCGATTATTGCGCCAACTGTCCTCGTCCTCAACTCTTTCCAGGAAATCATTGATTGTCCTGTAATTGCTTCCTACATAGCGTTTTGTATCATCTGGAAGCTTCTTGTAGGTTCCCAGGCTATTTCGGATTACGTGCGGCCTCGATACGACAAATTCACGCCAGACACTTTGTTGTTTTTGCTCTGACCAGTATTCAGCCAGAAACAAATTTTTAAACTCGTTAAAAGTCAGGTTCGTAATGTTGAGGTTTAAGGACCAATGCTTGGCATCACCAGCCAACACGTCAATAACCACATTAATTTTTCTCTCATTAGGCCATAATCTGGGTAAAACTCTTTCACAATTTTTAATGAAATCCGTCGCGTGTATACCGTCTTTTTTCAAGGGGTCAAACCGCTCCTCTTTCGTCAACAATTTCGGACTATGTGCACAGATTGGCACACAGCTCTGTTTTGCGTCAAATTTCGTTTCTAATTCCGACACTCTCGTAATTACTTGGCAAGTGGTTCTCGCAAGCGTTTCCACTTCCCTCTTTTTCTATTCCCAGGTATTAGCCTGCTTCCTCACTTTAGTATCTACTTCGGATACTAAAGCCTTTAAAGTTTCCACCTTCTGTTGATCCTCTTTTTTCACTATTTGAATTTGTTCCGTCACCTTATTCTCGATGATCGGAGCAACTGCTTCTCCTACACTTTTCTCGAATCTGCTAATTTCGGAATCAAGACGAGTATTTATGCTCGCAATTTCCGCCTGAACGCCTATCATTTCCTGTTTAAGATTACCGATTTCGGTATTAATCACAACAATACCTTCTTTGATTTTATCAACTTTTGTGTTAACAACTCCAACATTGTTGTTAACAACATTAATAGCTTTGTTCTGATTGTCTAGCTTCATGTCAATTTTTTCAGACTGAGCTTCTTGCTTGGCAGCCTGAGCTTTAATTCTCTGCTGATTGAGTTTCTATCTTGCTAGACTGAGCCTTGATTTCGTTAATCAAAACATTCAATAATTCAGCTAAATTCCCGGAAACCAGCGGTTTTACTTCCGTAGCAGGTGGCTCTTTAATTGTCGCTGCGTATTCGTCATCAAGGGGTTCAGATTTGATTATCACTTCCGATTCCGAAACATTTTCTAACGTTTGGAATTCCATTTCTGCTCTTTGTTGCGTTTCGGCGGTCGCGTCTTTCATGCTAGCCACCTGCCCCTGAACAATGGGTACCGCGGTGCGCGTTTCCCAGTGTTCCACTGATTGTTCTGTATCCAAGTCTACCAAATTTTGGTAATTGTTGCCTTCACTCATTTTAATAATTTTCAATATAAATGCCAAATCTCAAATACAATTAGGATTACTCCCACTACTTATTCTCGCTGACGTAACGGCCTGTTCATAACCAGTACTTTGTTACAAGATTTGCACAATCCAAAATTCGTGTCCAGAACAACCTCAAATCTGAAGATTGTCCTGTCACGGTCGCCACGTGTAACCTCCCCCTCACTTATCTACCTTAATGACAGTGAAAAATTAAACCGCGTGTACCTAATGGAAATTTGAGAAAAGCAATCGTCACCAAAGTTAATCTGTCGGTTAAGAGGGAGGAAAGGGTTACATCTTAATTGAAAGGAAAAATTCAAATGAAGTTGGTGAAAATTAATTTTGGGAAAAGGGTAAAATTAATGAAGAAAGTAAATGTGCGTTCGTTACATTAACAATTAATTGGCATTAATTAGATATTTGAGATTTGGGGAAAATTACGGTCGCCAGTCCTATGGACAACTACTATAATAACTGAAAAAGAAAGGTTATTGCACATATAATTAGCACTAAAAGCGTGGCAACTGAAGGTTGACACGTGTTGTGTGAAAACTGAAAGTTTGTCAGAAGTAATAAATTTCGCTACACTCTGACTTAATTTAGCAAAAGAATTAATAAAACCGGAAAATTGAAAGTTAATTTAGTGACTGAAATTAATAGTGAGATTTGTTTCTGAAGCACTGCGAAATTCAGTAAAATAAGGTTAGTCTTGGGCTGCCTCAACAATCATTTCAAAAGCTACTCGAATCCACGCAATTTAGAAATAAGAGATTTAACTTTGAACCTGAATTAAATGATTCTGAACAATTAGCAATAGTAAAATGTAGTACGTACCAAGCTGAGCTGCAGTCACAGGTAAGCTAAAATATGGTAACAAAACTCGTACTCTTAATTTGTGCTTGTGTAATCTAAATATTGTAGCCAGCTATGAATACTTAAACTAAACTTTGAAATTAAAGCAGTGCTATAAAATGATATTACTTTAATGCTGCCGTTTGAATTTCAATGACACTCGGGTTCATTCCGGAAAAGGAAGGGACCCTGCTTGGTAATGCAATTGGGACAATGAGCAACAAAGGTTCATGGTACGTTGCCGTAATTTAGTGAGGAAAATTTAACAGTTTGAAAAGCTGAGGTCTGCCATACAGTTCTAAGACTTTAAATGCTTTTAGTCTTCCTTGTTGGTTGATTGAAGGTCTGCAGTCATCGATCGAGGAGGTGGCGAAAGTCACTCATTGCCGGCTGTCGTTGTTGCAGAAGCTGTATGTTGGCGCGCCTTCTTTTCGACACCGTAACCAGGTGAAATGGGCTCTTGATGTGCGCCAGCTAATGCTTCCCGTCCGCGACACCGTGTCAGAAACTAACATAGCAATTCGAGCGCAATTACATGCTGCCAAACCCCAAAAGCGCGGCAACTCGTGGGAGCGTCACACAACACACCTGCTCCACTGCCCTACCCCAGCCAGACTCTCTCTGCTCTGCCCACGCTCCACGCGGCAGAGTTAACACTACCAAAGATCCTAAACACTTTGGTTCTCCACACGACCTATCGATCTATTAGTTCGATAGCATAGTTTTCCCTAGGCAAGACTCAGCGTAAAAATACAAATAATATTTACAAAACAAACCAATTATATATCGATATAAATCATTAATATATGTATACAAATAGTAAAACAATAACAATATATGAAGACACAGAAATGTCATATCTTCAGATAACAAAATAAGGGAAAAAATTATAGTACAATAGATGGAAATAGGAGGATATGCATTTCCGGCATTATACCCTATATTAATGCATTTTGCTTCTGATAGGTGTTTTAGTAAATGTTTAGATTTATTTGAAGTATGTGTTATCTCTACTCTTTGTACCCTATCTGCTAGTTATGATCGAAACCAGTCATTAGCTACCCCTCTTATTCCTAATGCTTCTAGTTTATTTAATAGAATTTTGTGTATGTTGTGTATCAAAGGCCTCAGAAAGATCCAAAAATATGCCTGTGACACACTCATCTTTATCAAGAGCATCAAGTACAAATTTTGGGAATTCTACTAGGGCTGACTCCATATTTTTGCTACTTTGGAAACCAAACTGTGATTCGCTTAAAAGATTATATTTATTCAGGTAATTCATTACTCTGTCTTTCATAATTGCTTCTATTATTTTTTAGAATGGTGACAGCAGGGTAGTGGGCCAGTAATGATCTGTGCCTTCTGCATTACGTTTCTTAAGCAAAGGTACAACTCTTGCCTGTTTTAACTGCTCTGGAAATGTCCCTGATGTGAAGGATTCATTTACTATATTTGTTAAGGAGCCTTATATAATCCCCGTTCATTGCTTCAGTACACGTACCGGTACTTCATCTAAACCTACTGGCATTTTATTTTTTAGTTTTTGAACAGTTTTGTGACTTCATTCTCTATGGTTGGAAGTAACATCATTGTATTTAGAGTAACATTATTTACAGGAGTTATATTTGTTTTGGGAAATCTTTGCTGCAACTTCTCTGCAATACTCGAAAAATGCTCGTTTACATAGTTTCCTAACTGTTGTGGATCATTTATTACCTTATCCCCCTCCCTTAGATGTACGTTATTCTGCATTTGTTTGCCTCTCCCTGTTTCCTTTCTTATAACATCCCAGTCTGCTTTGCTTTTATTCTCTGCATCATATATTATTTTGTCATTAAATGACATTTTTGCACCAATCAGCACCTTCCTATAGCTCTTTTTGTATCTATGATAGAAATTTAAGAATTCTGGATCATTGCGACACTTTCTCATGGAACTGAAGTATTTAAGTGTTTGGGAGGACTTCTTAATACCTGCTGTTATACATCTGTTTCTGTGAGATTTTGATATAGACATTCGTATTTTTGGAAATGCCTTTTCAAAGTTCAATGTAAATATTGTGGAAAATTTATAGTATTTCATATTCACGTTGGTTTCCTTATACACTTAATCCCAGCTTTGTTTTGCCAGTTCTTTTGAAAAAATCTTTAATTTTGATTTCTGATAAATGTCGTTTGTAGGGTTGTAATTTAGAGAATGATTCGATGCCTGATTTTACTATTGTTATTTGGCAGAAATGGTCTCATAGTCTGAAACCTTTTAAAGCTACATCACATTTTTCCTTGTCCATATTTGTGGCCATATGATCAATTACTGATGCAGTCATTGTAGTAACCCTCATTGCACTATTGACCAATAGGGACATGCCAAGACTTTGAAGCATATTTATGAGGGTGCTGCTGGATTCATTTATGATATTAGTGTTGGTGTTAATGTCCCCACACAGAATTATGTTGACCTTTGTACTTGCGACTTTATTTAGAACTTCTGTTAATTTATTGAAAAAATGTCCACACTACCACTTGGAGATCCGTACACACACAAAATAATTCTTTTCTTGGTAATACCAAGCCCTGTTAATTCAATTGCTGATATTTCAAAGTGTTTGACTTCACTTACTGTACTTAGGTCATGTCTTGATTTGAACTGCGTTCCTTTTCTGATATAAATGCATGATCCTCCATTCCTTGAAGCAGTTCTGCAGTAAGAATTTGCCCTTTCATACAATGATAATACTACATGTTGGATTTCCATGTCTCTACACCAGTGCTCAGTAACACAAACTACTGTGCAGTTCAAAGATTGGAGCTCAACTTCTAATATTGTATTTTATTTTTTATTGATTGCATGTTTTGATGGAGGATTGTTAAGTCTGTGAAATGCCCCATGTTAATCTTTCCAATAGTTTGTTTTTCTTTGTGACATCTGGTATATGTCAAATTAGAAGTGTTAAAATCTGTCTTGTGAGTGATTGTTTCAATAGTTTTAAACTGCTGGAGATACTCTTTAGGCAGGGGAACCTGTTGTCTGGATTTATCCTAAAAAAGATCTACTTTTCCTACCTATGGCAACAGGTTTTTGACCATGTGTGGCCCAATATCCACTCTCTATACTTTCACGAATCAGCTGTACCAATCTTCCCTTCCCAGCCCTGTTTAGGTGTAGGCCGTGCCTAGTGAAACCCCATCTGTTGATAGTCCCGATGGGCACCAGAGAAACATGAGCAAAGTTGGCTGTCCTCAGAGCCATCTCTAACCCCACATTGAGTCACCTTATTGCTCCATCAAGATGTGGTCGATCATGACACCGGAACAGCTCAACAAAGTATACGTTGATGCCATGAGTCAGGGAAGCTATCTTGTCCAGGTCACCACATAAGTCATATGCCCCATCCCTGTCCAAACTGTTTCCCGCCCCACCCACTATCACTACATGGTCCTCCTTTATAAAGTCCTTACATAATGGCCCTAAGTCCTCTATTACATGACTTAATCCTGAATCTGGCTTGAAGATACTGGTGGCCTGGTACGCTGCCCCTAAACTTTCCTGTAACTGAGGGCCTACACCTCGCCCATGGCTAGTACCTAGCAGCAGCACTTTCTTTTTCCTAACACTTTGTCCATTCCTAGGCTTTTTGGCCTCAGTTGAAGTGTGCTTTACATTTCCTGCTCCTCGTTCTACCTGAGGCTCTTCTCCACTTAACTCTGGCACTGTTAGATACTAGTTTTTGGTGTTGATGATAAAACTGTCAGATCGCGTTGTCTTCCTTCCTATCCTCCTACCAGTTGCCAGTTCCCAACCACCCTTCTCACCCCTATCTCCCTGGATCCGTATCAGCTCCTTCCTTGCTTCCTCCAACTGTGCCTGAAGGGCACAGATTTTCCTTTCCCGTTCCCCAGTCAAAATGTTCATACTGCATACTCTGCAGTTCCAGGAGAGAGCCTCTTCTGTTCTTCCAACATTCTCCCCACTGCATCCCCCACCCCCACCCCAGTGAAAATAATTCCTACAAGATTGGCAACAAATCCCACTACTCACTACCTTATAACCGCTCCCACATTTCTCACACATGGTGAGTTTTGAAAGAATAATTAAGTTTATACAATGTTTTAAATTTGTCCGGGACGAGAGATTAGCTGTGTGTCAACAAAACACGACACAAAGGTCTTATGTGCGTTTTTTTTACTGAAAAGAGAGATATGATGACAGAAAAATGAATTAGTAATTACTTTTCTTTTAGAGAATTTGCGTTATCAAGCGTGTTTGGTCAAGGTTTTAAATGTTTATGACTCGGAAAATTTAGGCCTAGATCGCGTCTATCTAACTAGAAAACAATACGAAATGTGTTAGTTAATACGACTTAGAAAAGTATAATTACACTTTCGTAACGACAATAGACACTGATGAAACTATTATCTGTCTTCTTTAAGCGAATTTTGCTATATCAAGAAAACTTGAGAAGAATTTTTTGTGTTTATGTCACGCAAAATTTCCGGTTACGTCGCGATTATCAGAACTTAAGATAACACGAATTTTTGTCAAGAACAAGCTCTGATAGGACGCTAATATTCAGTTGTGTGACAAGAATCGACAGCACAGTATTTATACGAAACAAAGAAACTTTAGATTTGACACTATTTCCTCTTAAATAAGTTCCCTTAGCAAACGAAAAAGATACCTGTGATCTCACTCGGTGGCCATCTTGGAATACTAACTGGAAGAATATAATCAGATTTTCATGTTTAAATGTTATCTGCTGATGAATATAGCTCGACTGTGTGTACACTGACGGGCAGCTTACTCAAACACACTTCCAAATAAGTTTTTAAACAATTGATGGCTGGGGAAATATGGTACTCACTTAAACAAGTTAGGCTCCAAGATGTTCACTAAGATGATTACTGATATTTGCAACATTATAAATAATAAGAGAAACTAAAAAGCAGAAGAGGGGATGATTGTGCACAAAATGTGCCTGAAGAAAGCAATATTTCTTTCCTTCCTTATAATGTAGAGGGATTGGGTAATAAGATTGATGTTTTCTACCACTATCTATCAGATATTACACCCCACATACTAGTTGTCAGTGAACACCAAAAATCTGCAGATAACATACACCTGTTTAAAATCCAAAACTATTCATTAACTGAATTTTACTGTCGTTCTAACCATAAAGGTGGAGGAGTGGCAGTCTACCTGAGAACAACAAACTTAGTGGAATCTTACGAAAATATCGTTTGGGTAAACGAGTAATCCACTGATTTGCACAGTGAAATTGTAGCAATTAAGTTAAAATGCTTGTCGGTTGTATACTTTACCTTAGCATTGTATAGATCACCAAATGGAAATTTTGAATTATTTCTTAATTCCCTTGGTACAGTATTATGTAAATTAATGTCCAAGCAAGAGCATATAAATGTTATATTATTAGGGGACACTAATGTCAACACGTTACAAGTTTCCCAAGAAAGCAAACACTTCAAAAACTGTAGCTATTCTTATGGCGCAAAAGATCTGTTGGGAGACATACGCACTAGACTCACTCCAACTAGTATAAGCTCTATAGACCATGTTATTAATAATTGTGAAAATACTGCCACAGCTGCTGTTGTAAATCGTCACATCTCTGACCATCCAGGCCAACTATTGGTGCTAAAGGGAGATCCTTGTATAAAACCAAAGAAAATTTATGAATACAAAATAAATCTCTGTGTTATCAACATTGCCAAACTGAGAGAGAGCCTTGGTCATGAATCTTGGCATCTAGTATTTCAAGCCAAAGGAGTGAATATTAAATGGGATGCCTTTCTAGATGCATTATCTTATCATCTATATAATACTATTCCCATCAGAAAGATAAATATTAATAAGAATAAGGCAAGACAGTCAAGGCTCGTGGAATTTGATAATTCTACCAAAGAACTGAAAGAAAAAATGGAAGAAATGTATATGATACAAAGAGAGACCAAAAACAATGAGCACAGGGATAAATACAAGCAATACAAGTACCAGTTTCGCAAACAAGTCAAAAGATTGAAGGCTGAAAAATTAACTAGAAAATACAAAATTCAGATTGTATCTCCAAGGCCTGCGGGTCAATAGTAAATGAAATAACAAACAGTAAAACAAAACTAAAAAGTAATATCAACATACAGATATCTAATAACAATATTGATGTCACCAATCCTCAAGAGATCAGTAACGTTTTAATGACTATAGATATCATAGAATCTGACTTCTGTACCACAGATAAAGTACCTGTTGGAAGTCTTGCTGAGGACAATTCTGAAGCTAATCAACTCCATGCACTTGAAATAAAGGATATTTTGCAGCTCATCAGAGAATGTAAAAAACAAAAAATGCTCTGGCTGGGATGAAATTTCTCCATTTTTCCTTAAACAGTGCGAAAACAATCTAGCGTATCCTTTGGTGCATCTAATAAATAGTGTCTTAAAAGAAGGAGTGTTCCCTGACATACTAAAATTAGCCATTGTTAAACTGCTCCACAAAAAAGGTGACAAACAACTAGTAGAAAATTACAGACCACTCGCCTTAACTTCCGTTTTTAGCAAGTTAATTGAAAAAATAATTCTGAAATATATGTTAGAGCATTATAATAAGCACAACATCCTGGGAGATTTTCAGCATGGTTTCAGAAGTGGTTGTAGCACCATGACTGCAACACTTCAATTTATGCTGAAAGCTCTTGACAAAATTGATACAGGCATGCAAGTAGCTGGAGTTTTCCTAGACCTATCAAAGGCTTTTGATCGGGTTGATCATAAGGTACTTTTGTCAAAACCGGCCAGAACTGAATATGAAACTACAAATACGTGGAGTGATACATCCAAAAGAATGCCCAACAACTCAATTACTGTTATGAAAGGAAGTGAAACTGAAAGACCTGAAGACTTGCATGACCTAAATATCAAGTGTTTGTCCAGCGCTGATACTAAATTGTTTGGCTATAATACTGGTGGGCCTTCTAAACACGCAGAGAAACCTAAACGAAGAAAAGTAGTTGTGATGGCAGACGGTCATGGTTGTGGATTTGCTCGCCTTCTGAACGGTCAGTCCAGTGTACAAACAATCGCTTACATAAAGCCTGATGCTTCTATGTCGGAAGTTTGCAAGCATGTACGATCCACAGACGTTGCTGACTTATCCTCTGAAGACTTTGTTGTGCTATTTGGTGGGTCAAATGACGTATGTAAAAACGAAACTCACAAAGCAAAACAAGAACTAAAAAGGTGCTTAGGACAGTTGACCCACACAATAGTTTTAGTGCTGAACATCCCACATCAACATGACTTACCGTCTTGGTCATGCGTAAATAAAGAAATAATCAATGCCAACCAACAAATTTCATTACTTTGCAAACATTTCAGAAATGTAGAACTTGTAAATGTTAATAATATTGGGCGCAGATTCCACACATTACATGGATTGCACGTTAACAACATGGGGAAAAAACTGCTTGTCGGAAAAATTGAAGAAATTATCTTCAAGAGGCATCAAACACTCAAAAGCAAAATAATCCTGGATTGGCCCCCCAAATATTCGAAGGAAACAACGCCAGCAAGACCTCACTCACCAACATCAACAACAAAAGAAGGAACAAGGTGTCTCCAATACTCAGGCACAGCAACAACAATGAATGCAGTAACAGCTCCACCAATTGCAGACCCAGCTCTAACACCAGCAGCAATATTATCAACAGTACGATCAGCAGCTGAACAACTACCAGGGGAGCCAGACACACAAGAAAATTCTGCTGCAGATGATAACAGAAGAATAGGTGCAGTCAGGAAAAGAAAAGCAGTACTTCCAGCACACCTGAATGATTTTTTATTGACAAGGTAAAGGTAAGTGATCAATTAAATATGCCAAAGTCTAACAATATGCCAAAGCCTAACAAATCCTTAAATTTCATGCTGATTCATCTAAATGTCCAATCATTGCTAAACAAATTAAGTGAAGTTGAAATTTTATGAACTCATCATCATCATCTTGGACAGTTTCCAGCCACTGGCTGGGTCTGTCGGGAACACAAGCCTCTCCATCGTGTTCTGTCTTTCCACCATTCCCCCTCTTCTACCTTCGTCCAGTTCTCTCCTCTTCTCATCACACATTCCTTCACTCCCTTCACCCATCTATCTCTTGGTCTTCCTCTGGGCCTCTTCCCCTCCAGTTGCAGATCAAACATCCTCTTTGGAATTCTTCCCTCATCCATTCTCCATTCTCCTCATGTGTCCATACCACTGCAGTCTTGATTTTTCTATCCTGTCCTGTACTGGTTCCTCCTTTAGTCTTTCCCTCACATACAAATTTCGCAATCTGTCTTGTCTTGTTACACCCAACCTGCTCCTCTGGATCTTCATTTCACTAGCCTGTATTCTACTTTTGTCGCTTTTGTGCATTACCCATGTCTCACTTCCGTATGTCAATATGGGGACAAAGTAGGTTCGGTATATAATTCCCTTGGATTTCTGTGGCACCTCCTTGCTCCAAATAAGCCCCATAATGCATTTGTAGAACTGCCCTGCTTTTCTGCACCTTTCATTTATTTCCATTGCGTTTCCCCCCTTACTTTCAATCACGCTTCCCAGGTACATGAAGTTCTCTACCACTTGTAGTTTTTCCCCTCCACAAGTTATATCCACATTTGGCCTATTCTTCTTCCTTGTTGTGACGATTATTTCACATTTCTTTGCAGAGAAATGCATTCCATATTGTGCTGCCGTTGCCTCCCATGCATCTAACTGCTCTTGCACCTCCTTTACGCAATTTCCCCATAACATCAGGTCATCGGCAAAAAGCACTGCTTTCATTTTATGATCTCCAATTGCATCTGATACTTGCTGTAGGATTTCATCCATAACAATAATAAACAATAAAGGCGAAAGTGCACTTCCCTGTCGCAGCCCATTTTCCAGCTTGAACCATGCAGTACGTTCCCTCCCCACTTTCACACAACTCTCACTTCCCTCATACATTTTTCTGACTTTTCGTGTAATCTCTTCATCTATCCCTTTTGCGTTCAGCACATCCCAGAGCTTGTCCCTACAGATACTGTCATACGCCTTCTCAATATCCAAAAAGGCCATGATTAAGTCGTTCCCGTACTCATAGTGCCTTTCCTGCAGTTGCCTTACCGCAAATATGAGGTCCGTTGTTGATCTTCCCGGTCTGAAACCGTACTGCTCCTCTTGCAGTCTACTTTCAATACTGCTTCTTATTCTCTTCTCCAGCATCTTTTCATAGATTTTTCCACAGTGGCATAGCAGGGTGATTCCTCTGTAGTTCTCACATCTCCTTTTATCCCCTTTCTTGAAGATCGGGACTATAATTCCTTTCTTCCAATCCTCAGGAATTCTGTTCTCCTTCCACACCACCCTCAGCACTCTGTATAGCCACTGGGTTCCTACTTCTCCTGCTGCTCGTATCATATCCACTGTTACTTCATCCCAACCTGGTGCCTTGCCCCCTTTCATCCTCTTTATGGCTTCTTCCACTTCATTCCAAGTTAGATCATCAATTTCCCCACTATTATAATCGTCTGCTGCCTTAGGCTCTCCATCGCTGTTAGTTACCTGCTTGGCAGCATTCAACAGATCTTCAAAGTACTCCTTCCAAATCTTTTTGAGCTCATGCATTTCCTCCACAACTCTTCCATTATTATCCATGATCCTCAGGCACTCGCTTCTGTCGTTCCTCTTATTTCTTACCATGGTGTAAAGTACTTTTTTGTTCCCTTCACTGTCCTCTTCTAACATTCTTGTCCATTTTTCCATCCACTTCTTCTTCTCCGCCCTTACTATGGTCTGTGCCGCTTTCTTGCTTTCCTTATATTTTACCCTAGCTTCCTCTGTTCGGGTCTGGAACCATTCTCTGAAGGCTTTGTTCTTTCGAAGTACTGCCTCTTTACATATGTTGTTCCACCATGGGGTTTCCCTACTTCTCCTCTTTGTGCTAGTTCTTCCGCACACAGTCTCAGCTGCCTCAACTAGAGCCCTCTTAAAATCGCCCCATTCTTCTTCCACTGTTCTTTGATCTTCCTTTGGCAGCTTCTTCCTGATCAGTGTCTGGTACTGGGTCCTCCGTTCATCCTCTTTCAGCATCCATGTCTTCAACCTTTTCTCCTGTATATCTGTTGCCCTCCTATCTTTTTTCTCTCTCAGGGTGGCTACCAACAGCCGATGGTCGCTGTCTAAGGCCTCAGATGGTATGACCTTAACATCTGTGAGGCTGCTCATCATCTGCCTATCCACTAGTACATAGTCTACTACTGAAGTTTGGGACCAGTCCCCACTGTACCAAGTTATTTTGTGACTACTCCTCTTCTTGTACCACGAATTTGCGATCGCCAGCCCATTCCTCTTGCAGAATTCCAGCAACAATTTTCCTTCTCTATTTCGGTTCCCCCAGCCCTCTGGTCCCATTATCTCCTCGAATCCTCTCCTGTCTGTGCCAACATGTGCATTGAGGTCCCCTATTATAATCTGATTTCCTCCATTTAGCTGCTTTTGCATGTCATCTTCAAATTCCTCCTTCTCCTTTTTTGTACACCCCACCTGTGGGGCATATGCTTGGATGATTTCAATGCTTTTTCCTTTCACCCGTACTCTGGCTTTTATCATTCGATCATTGATACCTTCCACCTCCTCCTGCAGACCCTCTCTGACCACTATTGCCACTCCATTTCTTCCCCTCTCATTCCCTATCCAGTACAGTTTACATCCTTTACTTAGTGGTTTTTCACCAACTCCTCTCCACCTAGTCTCAGCAAGTCCCAAGATGTCCAATTTCCTCCTTTCCATCATTTCTACAATTTCTTCTAACTTCCCAGTCAGAGTCCTTACGTTTAAGGTGCCCAGCCGTAAACCATCTCGTAATCCTTTTCCATTGCTTGGTCGGTTTCCTTTAAATCCGTTCCGTGATCCGAGGCATGTTCCCTTTTTGAAAGCAGTTGATTTATCCACTACTGGCTTGCTAGGCCTATCGCAGCTTCACCAGAGCCCCGTTAGCCGTCACGTTTCAGGGTTCCCATAGGGCCTTCTCAGCTACCGTAGCGGTCCTGGGGCACACGAAGTCCCCGCTGTACATTGCCCCTAAAGGCAATCCCCTACTTTGTGCCGTTGCCCATCTCCCACGACTTGGACGAGGGGTTGGACTTATGGGAGACTGATGAACTAAAAAACGTTTCTGTAATGTGTATAACTGAACACTGGCTGCCTAAAGATGCAATATCAGTCACAAAACTTTCAGACTTCAATCTTTCATCATCATTCTCTAGAATTACATCCAGTCATGGAGAGTCATGTATATTTGTTAAAAGTGGCATTGATTATTTAACATAAAACCCATTGAACTGTTAGCTGAAGAGAAAGTTTTTGAAGTATCCACAGTTGAACTCTCTGCATTAAAATTAATAATCATCTGTGTGTATAAGAGCCCTGATGGGAGTCGGAGTAATTGTTCTTGTGCATTGTAGGCACAGCGTGTAGTTTAAGTTTTGATCAGACAATGCGTTTCTCAGGCGTGTCTTGTTACATTTCATTGCAGAGAACAGTTGTTCACAAACACACGTGGAACCGAACATTGATATTATTGTAGCCGCCAGTTTGTGCAAACGAGGAAATCTATCCAGAGGGAAGTGGTTGTAGAATTCCAAATTTTTTTTCTTGTTCTGAAATTTCTCTCTGTATTCTCTGTCACACTGCAGGTCAATAATTTCTAGTTGCAGCTCAGGACGAATCTCTTCAATATTCGCTGAATATGGAGAGGAGAACAGATTAAAATCACTGTCTAGAGCTGTCAGATCTTGAAAGCGTTGATAAAATTCTTCCTTAAGGGCAACTAAACTATGTGAATAACGTTCACAGTCTTTGTGAACATCTTGCATAGATGATAATTTAGGAAAATGAACTAGATTTCGTGTTTCCAGCTGACTCACCCAAAGTGTCAATTTCATTTTAAAAGCTCTTATTCGATATATGAAGTGAGTAATTAGCAGATCTTTACCTCGTAGTGAAATGTTCAAAGCATTCAGATGGCTAGTTAAATCTGCTAAGAACGCGATATCACATTTCCATGAAGGCTCTTTGAATTCAGGAACACACATGTTATTTATTTCCATGAACATATTTATCTCATCTAATAGGCAAAAAAATCGATTTCATAATTCGCCACGACTAAGCCAGCGGACCGCGCTGTAATAAGGCAGGCTACCTTACTGGCTTTCTACATCCTCAAGAAAGCTTTTAAATTGCCTGTGTTGTAGCCCATGCTTCCTTGTATAATTGGTTGTACGAACAACAACACTCATCACATTTTTTAGAGTGATACTCTTTGCACATAAGTTTTCCTGGTGGATCACACAGTGAACGCCCGTTATTTCATTCGGCATGGTCAGTTTTTGCATTTTCTCCTTCAACAGCGCAACGAAACCTGATTTTTTTTCCCTATCATCGCTGGTGCACTGTCTGTAGACACTGAAACTAAAGAATTCCACGACAATCCTATATTTTCAACACTTTCTTCAACACTACTTAAAATATCACTTCCAGTTGTAGTGTTCTTCATGGCTACTACATCGAGGAGCTCCTCCCTCACCTGAAGATCTCTATTAACACCTCTAATAAATATGGCAAGCTGCGCTGTTCCAGTGATATCAACACTTTCGTCCAGAGCTAGAGAATACGTCATAAAATCTTTACAGATATTTGCAGGCTGGCTCTGGACGTCGTCTGCCATGTCCTGTATGCAACCCACAATGGTCATGTTAGATAATGGCACAATCCGAAACTGTTCAACTTGAGATGGACACAAATGTTCCGCTGCGACTACCAAACATTCTTTTATTAAATCGCCATCAGTGAAGGGGCGCAGGGATTATGCTAAAAGCAAAGCAATTTTGTAACCCACTCTGAGAGCTGCCTCAGTTAATTTTTCTTCGTCGTCCAGATCTTCTTTGGATAGCTTCCTTTTAAGTTTAATAACTTCCTGTGCACGATCTGGTCCATCACATTTTCCACTTACGTAGTCTTTCGCGTGGTACGACATATAATGTCGCTGCAAATTAAATTTCCTAAAAGAATTCAGCGTTTTGTGACATACTAAACATTTTGCAACATCATCTTTTTCTGTAAACAGATACAATTCCTCCCAGTGGGGGTTGAACTGCGAAAGCATGGTTCAGGTTACACAATGGAGACTTGACATGATTCTTAACCAGCGAAGTGACTGTTAGAGCTGATCGTAGTACTTTAAACGTTACGCAGTCGGCGCGAATTCAATAGGCACGCTGCGGCCCTATTCAAACGTGCGCGCGCATTTCCCCTCCCTCCCTACTCCGCGACCTTGCACCTGCTCGCGAGCACGTGCCTGAGCAGACGCGAGTACTCGCGCTCAAAACCGGCCAGTTGTTAAGCCCTGGATTAGTGAGTCTGCATTAGTCTGTACCAGTCTGTACGAGTTCTACATTTGTCTGTACCAGTCCATAGTCAAGTTTCAGTCTGCGCTTAATGAGATTACCATATTCCTGTACATAGCCATGAAAATAAATGTATAGACACTTTTGTCAAGTATCAGAGATATATGTGAGAATAAGATTAACGTACCAATACCAAAGGAACTTCAGATTGTCAATTTTGGTCACCGTCAATTTGCTACTCTAAGCGTGCAAGTGGCATTCCTATCGTCTGACCTAACGGCAGAAGATAAACACGCCACAATAAGACCACGATACATATTGCTGACACTTGCCTACTTCGTTAGAGCGGCAAGTCAAATAGTCTGATGGTGTGTGTACTGAAGGTCTTACAGTACGCACACCACAATACTCAAAAATGTTGTAAGGAAAGCTAAAACAATGGCAAATGAGAAATACATTGAAAATTCAAAACAAAAAAAATCTAAAGCTATATGGGAAGTTATAAAAATCAAACAACAAGTGAAACTAAACAATATAAAATAAGTTATGAAGGACAAACGATTTCTTGCCCAACAAAAATTGCAGGGACCTTCAACAAATATTTTGCAAATGTAAGTGAACAGCTGGTGAGTGGCCTGGAAGAACACAACAAAATATCACCTCCATCATCCAATAGCGTGATATTTTCATGGATATTAATAAATGGTTTAAAGCCAACTCACTGACATTTAACTTCGAAAAGACTCACTATATGCAATTCAGAACCTGTAAGAGGTTTCCACCCAACATATGCATAAAGTATGAAGAAGAGCAGATAGAAGAGGTTGACAGTCTTAAATTCCTGGGATTACAACTTGATAATGAATTCAGTTGGGAGAAGATCAACATAGAACTGCAGAAACGCCTTAACAAATCTGCATTTGCAATTCGAGTGTTAGCAGACATAGGCGACACAAAAATGGAAAAGCTTGCATACTTTGCCTACTTTCATTCCATAATGTCATATGGTATAATATTTTGGGGTAACTCTTCAAGTCAAACAAAAGTTTTCAGAGTCCAAAAGCGTGTAATACATATTATTTGTGGAGTAAATTCATGGACATCCTGTAGAAACCTCTTCAAAGAACTGGGTATACTAACTACTGCCTCTCAGTATATTTACTCCTTAATGAAATTTGTCCTAAATAATATATGTCTTTTTCCAACAAACAGCTCAGTTCATATATACAATACCAGGAACAAAAATGATCTGCACAAGGACTTAAAAGCACTTACTTTAGTTCAAAAAGGGGTCCACTACTCAGGAGCATCACATTGTGTCTGATATGGAAGAGGTAAATATCAGTGGTTATAAACTAGCTGCAAATATGAGTATAGAGAATATAGTGGGAGGAGGAGTAGCCATATACGTCGAAAGTTATCACTGTGTAGAAAGCTTAGATACAAAAAAGTTTTGTCTAGAGCAGCATATAGAAGCATGTGCCTGTCAACTTAAACTGAAGGTGGGCTCTTTTATAATTGTAACAGTATATAGGTCCCCTTCAGGAAACTTTCATTTATTCCTGGAAAACTTGGATGCCTTGTTGTGCTATCTGTCAGATAGGGGAAAGCAAATTATTATTTGTGGGGACTTCAATGTTGACTCACTGAAAGAGTATAATAGGAAGAATGATCTGGAAGTCTTGCTCGGTTCTTTCAATTTGACATCCGTCATTAATTTTCCTACTCGAGTAGTAAAGGACAGCAGCACATTGATAGATAACACTTTTATAGACCAAGATAGGTTTACAAACATAAATTCTTGTTCTGTTAAGAATGGGCCTTCTGATCATGATCTCAGCTAGTTACAGTATATGACATAGCTCCATTCAGTAATTCAAAACTACCCTCCAAAGTTGTGCGTTCAATTAATGACTCAAAAATTAGAAATTTCAGAGAAAATCTTCAGCAGTTAGACTGGAATGAGGTGTACAAGGAACCCGATGCTAATTTAAAATATAACTTACTTCATGATACGCTTGTAAGAGAATTTTAAAACTGTTTCCCCAAGAAAGTAGTTAAATCTAATTATAAGAAACTATGCAAAAAACCTTGGCTTACTAAAGGAATAAAAATATCTTGTAACCACAAAAGGGAACTGTAACTAACAACAAGAAAGAGTAATGACCCAGAAACAGCCAAATATTATAAAAACTACTGTGCTACATTAAGAAAGGTTATTAAAAAGTCCAGAAGCATGTGCATCATGTCTAAGATTAATACCTCTGATAACAAAAACAAAACAATTTGGAATATTATTACAAGGGAGACAGGACAACCAAGAGTACAGGATGATGGCATCACAATCAAAGCGAATGGAAACTTGATAAACAACAAGCTGGAAGTCGAAAACATATTGAATAATCATTTTTTAAATGTTGTAGAGAAAATAGGATCTAAATGTTCATTAGAAGAAGCAAGACAGTTAATGGAAGAGGCCTCACCCACACCATTTGATACAATTGAGATTCCACCCACCTCTCCATCTGAAATTAGGAAGATAATAAACTCTATCAAGAATAAAAGCTCACATGGAATTGATGGCATTTCCAGCAGGATAATAAAAGCTTGTTCCTAAGAAATAAGTGGGATTCTTAGCCACATATGTAATAGCTTTCTGAAGCAGGGTATTTTCACAGATAGACTGAAGTATGCCATTGTTATACCACTGCATAAAAAGGGGGATACGTCTGATGTCAACAACTGCCACCCAATCTCTGACTGCCTTATCCAAAATTCTTGAAAAAGTAATTTATTGTAGAGTAGCTTCACACCTTTGTAAAAATAAAGTTTTAACAAAATGTCAGTTTGGTTTCCAGAACGGTTTTTCAACGGAAAATGATATATATACTTTCACTAATGAAATATTAAATGCTCTGAGTAACTGGAAGCCACCCGTTGGGATTTCTTGTGATCTATCAAAGGCTTTTGTTTGTGTAAATCATGGAATACTTCTAGATAAGCTCAAGTACTGTGGTATGAATGGACAGTTCACATAATATGCAAAAAACTGGTGATTTCTCAAACTGGTGAACAATCAAGAATGGGGTGCCACAAGGTTTGGTCTCGGGTCCTCTGCTGTTCTTAATATATATAAATGACTTGCCATTCTATATTCACGAAGATGAAAAGCTGGAACTTTTTGCCGATGATACAAGTATAGCTATCACACTCGACAGACAAGAATTAACTGGTGAACTTGTAAACGATGTTTTTCAGAAAATCATTAAGTGGTTCTCTGCAAATGGGCTCTCATTAAACTTTGACAAAACACAGTACATACAGTTCCACACAGTAAATGGAATGACCCCAATTATAAATATAGACTTCGATCAGAAATCGGTAGCTAAGGTAGAATATTCAAAATTTCTAGGTGTATGCATTGATGAGGGGTTGAACTGGAAAAAACACACTGAGGATCTGCTGAAACGTTTGAGTTCAGCTACTTATGCTATTAGGGTCATTGCAAATTTTGGTGATATACATCTGAGTAAATTAGCTTACCACGCCTATTTTCATTCTCTGCTTTCCTATGGCATCATAGTCTGAGGTAACTCTTCATTGAGTAAAAGAGTGTTCATTGCACAAAAGCGTGTAGTCAGAATAATTGCTGGAGCTCCTCCAAGATCATCCTGCAGACACTTATTTAAAGAGCTAGAAATCTTCACTGTAGCCTCACAATATATATATTCACTTATGAAATTTGTTATTAACAATCCGAACGAATTCAAAAGTAATAGCTACATGGCTACAACACTAGGAGAAAGGATGATCTTCACTACTCAAGGTTAAATCTAACTTTGGCTCAGAAGGGGGTAAATTATGCTGCCACAAAAGTCTTTGGTCACTTACCTAATAGCATCAAAAGTCTGACAGATAGCCATATAGCATTTAAAAGGAAATCAAAAGAATTTCTTAATGGCAACTCCTTCTACTGATTAGATGAATTTTTGGATATAGTAAGTGGGTAATTTCCCAACCTCCAAAAAAAAATTGAGTGTCATGTAATATTTTGCCTAATGTAATATCTTGTATAGACACTTTTTATTAACCTGACATGATCCACATCATTAGGAAGTGTCGTATTCATGATCTATAGAACAAGTACTAATCTAATCTAAGGAACACTCATCTTCAATAATTTGCCAGCAAATATAAAAAAGTTAGTTACAAATAAAGATCAGTTTAAAAGGAGCCTGAAAGACTTACTAGTGGCCAACTCCTTCTACTCCAGTGACGAATTTTGTAATAGAAACAAATGATGTATTGTATATATTCAAACTATTAGTATTGTTATTTCAGCTTAAAAAATTGACATGTTCCACATCCACGAGGATCTCCTCAGCATGGATCAATGGAAGGAAAAACTAATCTAATCTAATCTAATCATTGTTCCTTTCACTCACAAATACTGAAGAAATTTTATCAGTTATAAAAACCTTGAAAACAGGGTACTCATGTGGAATTGGTGGAATACCAGATGCAATTATTAAAAACTGCTGTCTTGCCATAGCTGAACACTTGACACACTTGCGCAACAGCTCACTGGCATCAGGAACCTTCCCTTCATACTTAAAATCAGCAAAACTGAAACCACTGCTGAAAAAAGAAAATCCAGAATGTGTTTCAAAATATAGACCAATAGCCATAATGCCTGTATTTTCAAAAATTTTAGAAATTTTTTTTATAAGGGATTGTCTGGTTTCATAAATAAAAATAAAATTCTCTCTCCCTCACAGCATGGCTTCAGGATAGGCTATTCAACTGAAAGTGCAATATTTGAATTTCTTAATGAAATCTATACTAAACTGGATGCAAGTGAGTTTGTGATGGACGTATGTCTTGATTTATCTAAAGCTTTTGACGTCATTGACCATAATGTCCTACTGCAGAAGCTTGACCAATTAGGAATTAAAGGTATATCCAATGAGTGGCTCAGTACATACCTATGTGGTCGCAAACAGGTGGTTGAAGTGCAATGTACTGACCATAAAAAAATCATCTACTACTATTCAGGATATGAAAATGTGAAATATGGCGTCCCTAAGGGATCAGTATTAGGGCCCACTCTGTTTCTACACTTTCAATGATCTTATGTAAAACAAATATTGCCATACTACCCTCCAATTTGCAGATGATACAAGATTCCTTATTTGTGGTAAAACAGAAGAAAAACTAAAAGACTCCACTATCCAAACAATGAACAGTGTAGAACAGTGGTTCAGCTATAACAAGCTAATTATAAACAAGGAAAAGACAGTAGCACTGAACTTCTATAATGTAAAAGGAAGGCACCACCCAAACATATAAATAGAACTTAGGGACAGAGTTCTTGAAAGTGTTGACAGCACAAAATTTCTGGGACTCTGGCCCCAGAACAACACAAAATGGGAGGTACACATTGAATATTTGCAAAGAAAACTAAGGAAAACCTGCTACATGATAGGGATCTTAAAAACTTGTTGCAGCAAAGACAGCGTGTTAAATGTATACTACTCCTATACGCATTCTGTAATTAAATATGGCATAATCTTCTAGAGCAATGCAACGACAAATATTGAACTTTTCAGAAAATATTAAGAATTATTGAAGGTGTAAACAATGCGACCCATATTCAAAAAACTGTCAGTTCTTCATCTTCCTTGCATTTTTACCTACGAAGCATCAGTTTTCATCAAACAGTATATTGACAGACATCCAGATACCTTATTAAAAAATGAAGATATACATGCATACAATACAAGGCAAAAATCTGACCTTCATATGAAACAGGTGAGAACATCATTGTGCCAAAAAGGCACACTACATAGTGGGATAAAGATTTATAATAATCCACCTAACCATATTAAATCAGCAGGTAAACTCTGTATTTTTAAGGCTGAAGTAAAGGCATATTTAATTGATCATTGCGTTTACAGTCTGACAGAGTACACAGAAGCCAAACAACAAAAATAAAGATGCATTATGAATATTCTACTTTGTGTGTTGCCTCTAATGTTTGTGGTATGTATGATTCTTTGCTAAATTACTTCAATATCTAGTCCTTAGGATTGCAATACAAACTGTATTTTATCTTGTAGATACCTAACCATGTCCAATGTCCTTGTATATATTATACACATGTAGGATTTGAAGGACTAAATAAATAAATATATGGCATAGGTGGAAAACTGTTGCACCTCATCACATCATATTAAAAAAAAAAAAACGGAGCCTGCCGAGGTGGCCATGCAGTTCTAGGCGCTGCAGTCAGGAACTGTGGGACTGTTACAGTCGCAGGTTCGAATCCTGCCTTGGGCATGGATGTGTGCGATGTCCTTAGGTTAGTTAGGTTTAAGTAGTTCTAAGTTCTAGGGGACTGATGACCTACGATGTTAAGTCCCATAGTGCTCAGAGCCATTTGAACCATTTTTGAATTTTAAAAAACAGAAGACAGTGTACCTCAATCTCACACAATAATGGAGAAACATTAAAAAGTTATACATCAAGGGTCAGGAATATTAAATTTAGTGTGCCTCAGAGATCGATAATTAGTCCCTTCCTTTTTATATGTTACATCAATGACTTCCCAAAGATAGTAAACAATGATACCTTCATTACAATATATGCAGATGACACTTCAGGCCTTTGTTGGAGAAATTATATTCTTAATCTCGGCATAGAGGTGAAAAAAATTATAGGTATTGCAAAGGAAAAGTTTGACAATGACAATTTAAAGGTCAACTTACAAAAAACAAATATAATCCCATTCACAATATTGGTGATTTGTAAACTTGTATTGATTCTCAAGATAGTAATATTGTAGGGAAAATCTGCAGTGAGTGTAAATTCCTTGGTATATGCATAAATAGCAAACTACTATGGACACAACAAATTGACTATGTATGTGCAAAGCTATCATCTGGCCTATATGTTTTAAGAAGAATAGCGCCATATGTCAATACCCAAACAATGAGGATGATGTATTTTGGGGTAATACATCCATTTCTAGCATATGGTCTTGCATTGTGGTGTGCGGCTTCCAAAACTCTTGTAGACCGAGTATTTAAACTCCAGAAAAGAGCCTTGAGAATATCAGGCAAAAAAGATGCCAGAACATCATGTAAGCGATTGTTTATAGAATTTAAAATTCTGACTATCTACTCAATGTATATGTTTGAAACAATAGTATCAACTGTAGAAGATAAGAAATATACCTGTTGTAATGCAGAAATTCGTGACCACAATACTAGACAAGTACAAAATTAACAAATGATACACAGAAGACTGAAAAAGACTGCAAACAGTCCATATATTAATGGAGCAAAATCCTTCAATGCTCTGCCAAATGAACTAAAGGTAATAACTGGAGAGACATTCAAAAAACATCTAAAATTGTGGCTCATTGAGCAGTGCTTCTATAGCCTACTGCCGAAACTAAAATCTAAAGTATTATTATGTCGAATAATTTGGACTACATTCTTAAGTTCCGAAGTAAGAGTGATTTCAGGTGTACCGCAGGGGAGTGTCATAGGACTGTTGCTATTCACAATATACATAAATGACCTTGTGGATGACATTGGAAGTTCACTGAGGCTTTTTGCAGATGATGCTGTGGTGTATCAAGAGGTTGTAACAATGGAAAATTGTACTGAAATGCAGGAGGATCTGCAGCGAATTGACGTATGGTGCAGGGAATGGCAATTGAATCTCAATGTAGACAAGTGTAATGTGCTGCGAATACATATAAAGATAGTTCCCTTATCACTTAGCTACAAAATAGCAGGTCAGCAAATGGAAGCAGTTAATTCCATAAATTATCTGGGAGTACGCATTAGGAGTGATTTAAAATGGAATGATCATATAAAGTTGATTGTCGGTAAAGCAGATGCCAGACTGAGATTCATTGGAAGAATCCTAAGGAAATGCAATCCGAAAACAAAGGAAGTAGGTTACAGCACGCTTGTTCGCCCACTGCTTGAATATTGCTCACCAGTGTGGAATCCGTACCAGCTAGGGTTGATAGAAGAGATAGAGAAGATCCAACGGAGAGCAGCGCGCTTCGTTACAGTATAATTTAGTAATCACGAAAGCGTTACGGAGATGATAGATAAACTCCAGTGGAAGACTCTGCAGGAGAGACGCTCAGTAGCTTGGTACGGGCTTTTGTTAAAGTTTCGAGAACATACCTTCACCGAAGAATCAAGCAGTATATTGCTCCCTCCTACGTATATCTCGCGAAGAGACCATGAGGATAAAATCAGAGAGATTAGAGCCCACACAGAAGCATACCGACAATCCTTCTTTCCACGAACAATACGAGACTGGAATAGAAGGGAGAACTGATAGAGGTACTCAGTTTCAGTTTCAGTTTATTGAGCACCCGTTTTATCATGTACAATGATATGGGATTTGTCATATGTTACATACAGAAAAAATATGAATAACAACATATTATGTAAAAACTATCAGTGAATAATCTGAATTAAATATATGGGCAAAACAATTATAGCTTACATGATATAAATTTGTAACAATATAGGACACAAATAGGTTACATATATTCTGTGTATAATGGACAGCAACAAGAAACAATGATTATAACACTCTATATTGACAGATTAATTAATTTTTGTGTGTACATAAAAGAGTCTACCCCACGACACAAGTTTGTATATGAGTAACTTATAAGATAGGTGAAGGCACGCTATCTTTCTGAAGAATTCATATATTCACTAACACTGTAAAAACTATTACTGATTAACATTCTTTTGAGTTCACTTTTAAAACTGCTCAGCTGCTGAATCCTTTTTATTTTTAAGGGAAGAGCACTATAGAGAATTTTTGGGTGGTATATTGCACTCTTGTTGTATTGGGCTTTCTTATGCACTTCTCTGTGAAATTCATTACTCTGTCTTGTTGTATAGTCATGGAACTCACTGTTTAAAGAAGAAAACTGGGGGTGAGACTTCAGAAAGCATATACTTTCATAGATGTAAATGGATGGAAGAGTCATGATTTTATATTCCTTGAAAATTTCCCTACGTGGATCTCTAGGTGCAGCTCCTTTTATGATTCTTATGGCTCGTTTTTGAATAATAAAGGAGCGTTTTGCCTGACTTGAATTGCCCCAAAATATGACACCATATCGCAAAAGACTATGCATAAATGCATAATATGTACACAATACTGTTTGATCACTGCAGAAATTTTTGAGCATTCTAAATACATAGCAACATTTATTTAACTTTTTATTGAGCACATCTATATGCTTGTCCCATTTTAGATGCTCATCTAACCAAATTCCTAAGAATTTTGTATTTGGCGTTTGTAGTATATTCTATTGGCCTAGCTTCACAGTTATATTGGGCTTCATATTATTTGAAACATGTCTGTAATTCATCCATAATGTTTTCCTCTCATTCACAAATAAACTGTTGTCCCTGAACCATTTACTTGCTTCAACTGCTGTTGTTTCAATTTTGCTGTTAAGGTCAGTCTCATTCTGAGCTTTAATAAAGAGACTTGTATCATCAGCAAAAAGTACACAATCAGCTTGTGTTAAATAGTTTGGCAAGTCATTTATAAAGATCAAGAACAACAGGGGTCCCAACACCGATCCTTGGGGCACCCCATAACTAACTTCCTTATAACCAGAAAAGTATGACTTTCCATCATGAACTATTTCTACTTTCTGGGATCTGCCAGATAAATATGACTTAAACCATGCATGAGCAGTACCACGGAGTCCATAGCAACTAAGTTTTTCGAGCAGTAGTTTATGATCAATAACGTCAAAAGCCTTTGATAAATCTAAAAAGACCCCACAATTTACTTCATTATTATCAATGGAATTTAGGACAAGTTTTAGAAAGTTGTATATAGCTGTTTCAGTTGATCTATTCTTTCGAAAGCCATTTTGTTCATCGACCAATATTCCACTTTTTTTTAGGAAAGTAGAGAATCTTCCATACATTACTCTTTCTATAATTTTTGAAAAACAAGATAACATTGATAAAGGCCTGTAGTTTTTTACATCATAATGATCCCCATTTTTGTATAATGGTTTTATAATTGATTGTTTCAGCTTTCTAGGGAAAGTGCCAGTACTGAAAGATGCATTAATTATATCTACAAGAAGAGGAGAAATATATCTGCTGTGTTTAATGATTTTGTCTGGAATGCCATCGGTGCCACAGGATAATTTATTTTTTAGTTTGCTGATGGCATTCTCTACCTCATGTACTGTTACAGGATACAAAAACATAGTTTCGGAATTCAATGTGATGTTATGACTGATGTCTGTACTACTTTGGGTTTGTATGAGGTTTTGAACTACACTTGTAAAATGACAGTTGAATATATTGGCAATTTGTAATGGATCATTTATAGTTTTGTCCTCAGTTTTAATAACAATGTTGTTTCTTACTTTGCTTCTTCCTAAGTTACTATTGATCACTTTCCAAACTGATTTCATTTTTTTGTTGCCATTATTTCTACTGATATATGAATCATTATTTAACTTTTTTGCTGCAGTGATTACTTTCTTGTATAATTTCCTATAACACTTAACACGTTGTTTCAAAGCAGGATTTTGCCTTGCTGATTTACTTAACATTCTGAGTTGCTCTCCAGATTTTCTTATGCCCTGTGTTATCCATGTGTTAATTTTGCCTTTTACTTTCATTTTCTTAAGGGGAAAAGCAATTTCAAAGTTATGTTTGTAATCAGCTAGAAATGACTCAAACTTAATGTCTATACTATCATGTTTATCTAGATCCCAACATGTATTTTTTAACAAGGAATTAAAAATCCTAATGTTGTCCTCATTAATACATCTCCTGTGGATGTGTTTCTCACTTGGCCTAGAGTTTTTACAGAGTACATTATTTATACTAAGATTTAGTGCTTTATGATCAGAGAATCCAGTGTCAATCACTTCTACAACATTGTCTAGTTTATGTAAGTCAAGAAATATTTGGTCTATTATTGTTTCAGAGTTCTTTCCATGTCTAGTGTATTCAAAGATAGTTGGTGCTAAATTATGCGAACAAAAGACATTGGTCAATTTTGTAACATTTAAACAGTTGATTTTGAAGTTGACATTGAAATCTCCAAGTACAATAATGCTTTCTGTAGAATGTCTTAACTCACTAAAAAGACTTTCAACACTGTCCAAAAATTCCATAAAATTACCTGATGGGGAACGGTATACACACACAATAATTATTTTAAGGTCTGTTAGTTTGCAAACGCAATATTCAAATACTTTTTCAATGTTTTTTATCTTACTAAACTTGATTTCTTTATATTCAATTCCTTGTCTGACATAAATGCATGTTCCTCCCCCTTTAAAAGTTTCTCTACTGAAGCTACTAACCATTTCATATCCTGTTATTCTGGCAGCAAAAGCTTGATTTTCTTTTAAC
This sequence comes from Schistocerca serialis cubense, assembly GCF_023864345.2. Lineage (NCBI taxonomy): Eukaryota > Metazoa > Arthropoda > Insecta > Orthoptera > Acrididae > Schistocerca > Schistocerca serialis. The sequence goes on from NC_064640.1 coordinate 76,110,795, forward strand.
CAATGTTCACATACACATAAAACTGAAACATCCTTTAGTTCATCAAGCAATAGTACTTCTAATTCTGGAATCTTACTAATTATACCCTGTACATTTTGATACAAAACTACTAATTTTTTATGCTTGGCATCTGTTGCAGTGCTCACCGCATTGACTGATTGGTGCCTGCCTCCAATAAAAAATCTTTGAGATGGCCTGGTGGTGACACTCTTCTTTTGCTTAAGGGGCGGGTGGTTTTCATTGCTTCTGCTTGGGTAGTTGGTACTGTTGTTGAACCTGTTAGTGATGTAAGTTGATCTGCTTCTACTGAAGATGGTGATAGTGGTAATGGAGAAGATGCTGTAGACTGGGCTACTGGAGGCAGAAGAACAGTGGGCTCACTTTCCTTAGTAGGTACTGTTGTTGAAGCTGCCAGCAGTGTAGGCTGATCTGCTTCTGTTGAAGATGGTGATTGTTGTCCTACACACGATGCTGTAGACTGGGTTACTGGAGGTGGAAGAATAATGTGCTCACTTTTCTTGCATCTGCCTAGTGAACAAAGGAAGTCTCGGATTTTTTGTCCTAATACAATCTTTCCCCTGTTGTTTAAATGCAGGCCATGTTGGGTATAATGTTCTCTCTCCAGTGAATCTACACTAATGAAATGTGAGTTCTGAAATGCTTTGCATATCTTCTTGAACTGTCTGTTAGCCTTAATAATTTCTTTATTTACAATAGAAGTAGTAATAAGATCGTGTCTATGGGGAATACCAACTACAATTACAGGTGTTCTAGCAAAGCTCAAAATTTCTTTCAAATTGTTAGTGGATTTGTAAAGTTCATTCCTGTAGACATCATTAGCTCCACCTATTATAATTGTACACTGAGTTGAGCTGGGGCGATTTCCGACTTTTATGTTCGTTGTGATTTCAGACATGGGTGCCCTCGGTTTTACAATGGCGGTTGCATTTGCACGATAATTATCACGTAAGATTTCAGCAAGACCACGTCCGTGGCTGTCAGAATATATACACACATTTGATTCAGAAATTTGCGCATGTAACACTGTATTAATTTGCGCATGTTCCTTTGTGTGGTTTACAGTACCGGTAGGCCTACCTGTTGTTATTTCACTCTGCGTATTTATCGCTGTGTTTACAGCTGTATGAAACATATTTTTACAATGTTTACGACGCACTGCACTAGACATAACATATTCTTCCCCGTACGTGGTTTTACTTGTATTCACATCTGCCTCAGGTGCACTGATACGTACGTTTATTGCTGAGTGAAGCATGTTTTCACACTGTTTACGATGCACTGGATTAGGTGTAACATATACACTGTTATCGTCGTTAATACTATCCGAGTTGCTAAGAAGGCTTCTCATCATTTTCTTAAGTAGATTTGTATACTGTTCGCACATTTCCACATCACGCTGTAGAGAACATAATACACTTTCGTCTTGTCCATCGGCAAACATTTTGGCTGCAGTCTGTCGGCCGTTACACGTTGTTACCCCGCACTCACAACTTGGATTATTAAAGTTAGTAACACCAAAACATTCTGTGTGGTACCATTTTTGCAATGTAGAACAAATTTTTATTCCTTTACGTACTATTTCACTACATAATACACACTTTATAGACACTACGCAATTAATTTTCATGGAGCGATTCATTAGTCCTACTACACCAGACGCCATGTCAATGTCAGTGTACCCTCCACCACACACCGTCAGGTGGCTTGCGGAGTATGGATGTAGATGTAGATATAAAGTAAAATTGGATTGTATACTGTTGTTTTGTACTACCAATTGCTATGCATGTAATTACATGTTTCACACAAATAAATTACAAATCTAGCACTTGTCTCATAAACATGTAGCTAAAAAAAGAATAGAAATTAGCTCTACAATATAAGACTTTATGGATGTAGATGTTTTCCAATATATGTTTTTTAAATATATGAAGGGACTCATATCAATATGACAATTGTAATTAGACTTTGTTTACATAACCATGAAAATTGACAGGTCCTAGTTTGCATCTGTAACAACAACAATACTGCCCCATAGTTGTTGCTGGTACTCAAATGTATGTAAACGTAAGTAAAGTTTCACTTTTATCACAAAATGTAAACAAGCAGCATCATCCCAAAAATCACATGGCCAGCCTGGTTTGATACTGACTCAGACCCAACTTACACGCCAGATTTGCGGCGATTTTCACTCCTACGGTTAATCTGCGCAACTGTGATTTGCACCCACAGATCTGAGAAATGTCGATCAAATTTACGGCAGCAATATACAATCTACGCGCTACGATTTGTCTCCGCAGAAATGATGTGCCTTATCCACGCAGACCTATAGGAGCCTGTGAAGAAGTTTTCTTTACGCTCATGTACCAGCGGTGTTTGGTATGTCAAAACATAGTATCTTTGATAGCAGGGATGTTTATGATTTTCAAACAAACAACATTTAAATACCAAATGGAAAGTACATGAATGTATAAGGCATAATGTGGCAGTAAAGCGAAACAGTATTTGCATTTTATAGTGAATTATGTAGCAAAATCACAGTGAGATGCACTACACTTACAAGTGTTATAGTGTACGCAGTAATCCCGCCAGAAATAAAATAAACATTAGCGTAGATGTATGAACAAAGGAGTTATAAAGGATCCTAGCATTTAGCTTGCGTGTAAACTGTATAGCAGTTATTATATTTTAATTCGTGGTTAATAGTATAATGGTTGCTCGAATCTCTTAGTGCCTTGCCATGAATTAAACTGAAATTTGCAGCGCTTTCCACATGCGTGTTTGTGAACCGTAGCCACAAGTTGTAAGGATGGAGCGATGGATGTTACCAGCAGAAGAAACGTTACATGCACTACGATATTACAGAACCTACGGCAATGAATAGCAACGAAACTCACGGAAGTTGTTCGAAAATTTGCGAATGAGTACTGCTGTAAAATTCTATTTTATTACAAAGCAGCTGCGAAACAATTGCTGGAGATGAAGTTTCAGAAATGAAAACTTTCTGTCTGCGGTAAGTTCAATTACAGACCAGTTGCTTTTCTAGAATTGTGGTGGTTCACCATAAGATTTTTTAATAATGGTTAGTTTCTAGAGCTTTCTCAAGTATAACCAAGGGGTAAGGAGCAGTTTCTCATAAAGTAAGTGCAGTCTAAGGGTAACACTTAAATGTTTTGTATTTATAATTTTCGTTAGTTTGTGTACATGTTTATATATCAAATCTTCTAAGTAGTGGAATAATATAGACCGTAGATCTGATCAGAGAGTGTTTACATACACCCATAAACTGAGATTATGCGCGTTTCATCAATATTTAAATTTACAAATGTCTGTAGGACAGAGAACTTACCGTTACAAGTGACATTTATGGTTCTGAAAACTGTGGATCAGGTCAGCATAGTGTGGCAGACTGTAAATTTTCTGTGGGGGCACTAACTGAGAGTGTTAGTACTGCTGCGCTTCAAGATAATAGGAGCATAACAGTTGGCAGCAGTTTTCCTTGTATTTTTTGTGTTCCCCATAATTATTTCTTTTATTTATATGACTTGAGCTAGTTTACCCACCCAGTGTGCAGTGCAGTGGAGTCATGAGTAATTCCATATCTAAAATGGCATGTCTATGGAAAAGGGTAATAAGTGACCAGGAGCTCATGCCAAGACTTCTCACACAACATTACAAAAGTCTTAAAACGGAAATATCTCCTATGGATAATCTGCTACAGTGTTGGTGGAATCAAAACATGTCAATGCTAATTGTGTATCAGCAGTGACACCATGCTGCTGCATTGTTTCACAGGTTGTCTGGTTTGCTGTAATTCAAAATAAATCAATATCTGTAGCATATAGATATAACATTTCATGTAACAAACAAAGCAGGAGGTGCCAACTAAGGCCTTACCCATCAGTCATCAGTTTTGATTTTAAGAAGCTGACCAGGCCATTGTATTCATTTTAAATAATTACACCATTGTATTTTAATGTGTTGTATGCTGGCACAGTCACAAAACCTGTGTAAGGGTACCATTTTTTTCTTTTTATGTATGGGTTTCACGTCTGAAATGGTCGACCATGTAACTACAATGTTTGTGGGGAAACAATAATTAGTGATGGTATTGCAGCTTGCTTCCTCCACACAAATGTGTGGAATATATCGTGCTGTATGCATTACAATTTTCAGTTGTGATGTAGCTCAGTAATGCCCAAGGGGGCGAACTTAACTAATCACTAAATAATGAAATAGTGATTGTCTCAGAATGAAACAGCATACCCAGTGAAAAGACTTCCCTCAAGAAATTCACTGTGGCTGTGGACCTGTAAATACAAAAGGCTGTTGAGGTGGAAATATCTGGTACAGATTAGTCCATCACTGTGACCTTGCTCCTGTCTGACAGATCATCTGACACCCATTCTTATAGAGATATTGATATCAATGTCTGCCTGATGGAACAGACAAGTATCCTTAAAGTAACCCACCCTCCCTAATCCCTTCTCCGCTTCCATCATAGAGGAATGGCAGAGGAAGGAAAGAGAAAAATCTCATAGCTAAGAAGGCTTCCATGCTGCAGTGGAACAGGAATGGCTTCAGGACGCATGAGGAGAAACTAAAACTACTAGCTTCATGGCTACATTCTCTACAAAATGCAAAACCATAGTGGAGAAAGTGCTAAAGGAGTGGCTGTTTATGTAAAGAATGCATACCACTTGTCACATCTTTCCCTCACCATCAGTTTCCAAGCAGTTGCTTTATCAGTGAATGTGTGTAATTTGTTCCCCCTACCTGCCTCCAAATGAAGTTGTAGATGAAAGGCTCTTAGAGAGGTTCTTACTGAACTCACTATGCAGCTTCCTGAACCCGTCATCCTATGTGGCAATTTTAACATCCACAATTTGGTATTGGACTCTGCAACTACCCGCTTGAGGGGTAGACCTGGCGAGAGCCTCATAATCCCATTGCACATATCTTCTAGACATCAATGACTTCTTTCCACATCCCAGACATCACTCTCCATCGGTTCCATGGAATTTAATTAATGTAAAGTAATGTAACGGGAGCAAGAGCACACAATTTAAGCACTTCAACAGGATTCTTTGTGGTATCAGCCTCAATATGCTCACCATCCCTTGCACCCTTTGCTCAATGGCAAGGGATTGACAGCTTGCACTTGATCTGGATTCACTGGACAGGCAAAACAGTGAACAAAAGGAAGCCACTATAGTAAGTGCTCGGGAAGGTGAAATGGGCACTGTACAGCCAGTTTGCTGTGTTCGATCACTGTGACTGCTCAGGAATAGGCGGGAATGGCAACATGACACCCGGTAGTCACAATTTCCATTCTGCAATCTGTGGCATGCAGACTGTTCTGCATTGGTTTGAGTGCTGGTCAGTTGCAGAGCACCTCGTAGCCTTTTGGGTAACAAGGGCTTAAAGGGAGCAAGAAGAGATTGTAGCAACAGTATCTAAACACCACAAAACATTCCACTAAAAATAGAGTTAGTGGGGAGACCAGTAGGACAATTTCTGGGAGAGGTGGGAGGTGCCCAATGGTTGCTTTAATGTGGATTATAAGTTTCCAGAACAATCTGTGAGACATTGCCCAAACAATGGCAAAACTCTCTACTAGTTATCACCACCCCTACTCAAGATCCAGCTTTTTGATGCCAAAAAGTGGCCACCGAGATTGGCAATTGGGTATTCAGTTAATTAAGAATGCAACTGTCCTTTTCTATGTGAGAACTGAATTTTGCATTATTCGTGGCTCATGGCACATCACTTACAGCAGGCTGCAGCATCTCATAGTGCATAGCAAAGGAATCCTCCTCACCCCTTTTTAACTTTATATGGATGTCAGAACTATTTCTCAACTCGCAGAGAAAAAGTATTGTAATTAAGTGTTACTGTGTTTCATATAGATATTAACAGTGTAATGTCAACAACAAGAAGTCCTATGTAGTGTTCATTGTGTGTGGATGATTTCCCTGTCTTTTACCTTCTGCACACCACCCACCACAGTAGTGAAAGTGCATATACCACTTAGGTTTGCTGATAATGAAGAGATTGAGAGCATGTATGATGAGATAAAGGAAATTATTCAGGTAGTGAAAGGAGATAGTTACAGTTGACTGGAATTTAGTAGAAAAAGATAATAAATAGTTCACGAATATGGTATGGGGGAAAGGAATGAAAGAGGAACCAGTGTGGTAGAATTTTGTACAGAGCATAATTTAATCATTGCTAACACTTGGCTTAAGAATCATGAAAGAAGGTTGATACTGAATTTAATTTGTGAAAGGAGGAAATATAAATATGCAGCAAATGAAGTGGGCAAAAGGGAGTACAGGCGTCTAAAAATAAGATTGACAGTAAGTGCAAAATGGCTAAGCAGGAATGACTATAGGACAAAAATAAGGCTATATAAACACACGTAACTGGCAAAAAGGGGATACTGCCTACAGAAAAATTAGAGCAACTTTTGGAGAAAAGAGAAGCAACTGTATGATTATCAAGAATTCAGATGGCAAGCCAGTATCAAGCAAAGAAGGGAAACTTGAAAGTTGGAAGGAATGTATAGGGGTTATAAACAATGGAAATGAATGTGAAGGCAATATTATAGCAATGGAAGAGGGAGTAATGATACTGTGAGAAGAATTTGATAGAACAGTGAAAGACTTGAGTCAAAACGAGGCCACTGGAGTAGACAACATTCCTTAAGAATTTTTGATATTCTTGGAAGAGCCAGCAAAGAGAAATCTGTTTCACATGGTGTGGAAGAATTATGGGACAGTTGAAAGAAGAATGTAATAATTCCAATTTCAAAGAAAGCAGGTGCTTGCATCTGTGAATATTACTAAACTATCAGATCAGTAAATTATGATGGCAGAATACTGACACGAATCATTTACAGAAGAATGGAAAAACTGGTAGAAACTGATCTCAGGGACAGTCAGTCTGGGTTGTGGAGGAATGTAAGAACATGTGAGGCAATTCTAATCTTAGAAGATAGGTTAAGGAAAGGCAAACCTACATTTATAGCATTTCTAGGTTTTGAGAAAGCTTTTGACAGTGTTGGTTGGAATACAATCTTTTAAATTCTGAAGGTAGCAAGTGTGAAATAAAAGTTAGTGAATAGTTATTATTTATAGCTAGTACAGAAACCAGACTGCAGTTACGAGAGTCAGTGGGCATGAATGGGAAGCATCAGTTGACAAGGAAGTAGGGCAGGGGGTTGTAGCCTACCCTCAATACATTAGTCAGTCTTTATATTGAGTAAGCAATAAAGAAAACCAAAGAAAAATATGGAGAAGGAATAAGTTCAGAGAGAAGTAGTAAAAACTTCGAAGTTTGCCTATTACATTGTAATTCTGTCAGAAACACCAAGGGACTTCGACAAATGGCAGCTAATTCTGAATGTGGAAAAATGTAAGTTAATGCAGATGAATAGGAAGAACAAACCTGTAATGTTCGAATATAGTGTTATTAACGTGCTGCTTGACACAGTCAAGTCATTTAAATATCTGGCTGTAACATTGGAAAGAGATATGAGATGGTATGAGCATGTGAGAACTGTGGTAGGGAAGGCAGATGGTCGACTTTGGTTTATTGGGCGAATTTTATGAAAGAGTGGTTTACCTTTAGAGGTGACCACATATAGAATACTGTGTGACTTATTCTTGAGTACTGCTTGAGTGTTTGGCATTCATACCAGGTCAGATTGAAGGAAGACATTGAAACAATTCAGAGGCAGGTTGCTAGATTTGTTACCAGTAGGTTTGAACAACATATAAGTGTTAGAGAGATGCTGTGCAAACTCAAATGGGCATCTCTGGAGGGAATGCAATGTTCTTTTCAAGAAATACTATTGAGAACATTTAGAGAACTGGCATTTGAAGGTGACTCCTAAACTATTCTACTGCTGCCAACATACACTGCGTGTAAGGATCATTAAACTAAGATACGAGAAATTACGGGCTCGTACAGAGTTATATAGACAGTTGTTTCTCCCATGCTCTATTTATGAGTGGAACAGGGAAGGCAATGACTAAACCCTCCGCCACACCCTGTATGGTGGCATGAGGAGTAGCTATGCAGATCTAGATTTAGGGCAGTTGAACAGAATGTACAGTATCTTGAAAGGAGGGAATGTAAGATGAAAATGACTTCTATTGCTGCTACATTCCTTGTTGTATACTTATCCTTGCAGCTTCTCTTCACTGCATTTGGTTCTTCCTTGATTATGATATTATCAACATTGTCTCTAATTTTAAAATTTTATTTTAAAATGATGCTTTACTTGCTTTATTGGGACAGACTGCAGTGCAGATACATTGTAAAGAACAGGCAGGTCAGATTGCAAGCAAATGAGGTGGGGGGGGGGGGGTTGGGGTGGACGCACATACTGACTGTTTAGTTTATCACATGACCTAAGTATTGTAGTTCTGTCTGAAAAACGCCACACTTTTTGAGACAACACTTGACTCCTGCATCTGACGGCACTCGAAAAAAGAGTACGCAAATTGGCAGTGTGTTCCTCTGTCGTACAACCTGAGATGACAGTATCATCAAGGTAATTCGAACAGAACGGCACTTGCCCCCAGGGGGCTCACAGTCCTTTCGTGAATATGTGCGTGGTGAGCACAGGGCCCCGAGCTATTGCAGCCTTTCTTCTTTCCCAGGCTGCATTTCCTTTCTCTTCCCCTCCTTTCTTGTATTTGATCCTTCCCCTCCGCCCTCTCCTCTACCTCTCCTGGTGTCCTTGTTTATGTTGGCCCCACTATCCTCCTGGTTATGTTAGCTTTGCGATTTGGTTTTATTGAGTAATTATCTCATCCTTTTGGCATTCTCTGGTCCCCCTCTGGGGTTTGACATCTATTACTAAATTTCTATTCCATAGCATGAGCCATTTGGGGAAGAGCACCTTACCTAGTGTCTCCGGCGTGTGCCCTCCTAGTTCCTTCCATCTTTTCCTTCACATCGTTGTCTGATGCTAGGGTACAGAGCCAGCACGGTAGCCAGCCCATGTGGTGGGTTCGCTATGTACCCTTTTGGTTGAGCCCCCTGAAAACACGGGGCTCACATTTCTGATACCTGAGCTGTGACCTCTTCATGTAAGCCTAGGAGTGGTTGCTTGTCATCCTGGAGCATCGGAATGCCCGGCAATGGCTGTCATGCCAGATGGCCCTTGCCCAAGCTTCTTGCCAGGCCATGAAGGCCCAAGGGACGCCTACTGTCTGCTACGTCATCCTCAGCCATATGGCGTCGCACGGATGCAGTAGGGAGATGCATGTAGTCAACACACACCTATCCCCATTTTGCAAACTTTCTAGATCATGGAGCCACTGCTGTTGGTCATTTAGCTTCAGTTACCTTGACAAGGCTGAGTGTATCACATGCCATTCCTCCCACCAAGGAAAAATCCTTGGCAGCACTGAGAATTGAACCTGGGTCCTCCGCTTAGCAGCCACCTATGCTGACCTCCCAGCTTTGGAGGGGGACCAGTTTCAAATAAGCCAATAGTGTAATAAGGCTGATTCTATCAATAATCAGGTAGATAACCCTGGAAGCTATATGAGGGTGTGTTATCAGCTGACATCGTTGTATTTCAAGAATTAGCAACACCAGAAAATTGTAGCTTAATGCGGGATGATCTAGAAGGGAGCAATGTACAAGTACGCCTACCTACATACTCCGAAAGCCACCGCATGGTGCATGCCGGAGGGTGTGGTGTACCACTACTAGTTATTTCCTTTCCTGTTCCACTTGCAGATAGAACGAGGGAAAAACAGCTCTCTATATGCCTCCATATGAGCTCTAATTTCTCATATCTTAATTTCATGGTCCCTACACGAAGTGGATGTTGGCAGCAGTAGGATCGTTCTACAGTCAGCTTGAAATACTGGTTCTCTAAACTTTCTCAGTTGTGTTCTTCAAAATGAATGTCTTCTTCCATCCAGGGATTCCCACTTTGAGTTCCTAAAGCGTATCCGTAACACTTCATGCTGATTGAATCTACCAGTAACAGATCTAGCAGCTCGCCTCTGAACTTATTTCTTCTCTTCTTTCAATCCGACCTGGTGCGGATCCCACACGCTCGAGCAGTACTCGAGAACAGATCGTACAGTGTCCTGTATGTGGTCTCCTTTACAAATGAACCACAGTTCCCTAAAATTCTCCCACTAAACTGAAGTCAACCATTTGCCTTCCCTACCACAATTCTCACATGCTCGTTCCATTTCATATCGGTTCACAATGTTACGCTCAGATATTTAAATTACATGACTGTGTCAATCAGGACACTACTAATGCTGTTTTTGAACTTTTTGGGTTGTTTTTACTAGTCGTCCACATTAACTTATATTTTTCTACATTTAGAACCAGCTGCTATTCGTCACACCAACTAGAAATTTTGTCTAGGTCATCTTGTTTCATCCTACAGTACTGATCTCTGACACCTCCCTGTACACTACAGCATGATCAGTGAATAATCACAGACTGCTGCCCACACTGCCTGCCAGATCGTTTGTGTATATAGTAAATGGAACGTTCTACCACACTTCTCTCGGACACCCCTGGTGTTACTGCTGTCTCTAATGAACACTTGCTGTTGAGGACAACCTACTGGGTCTTCGAGCCAGTCACATATTTGGGAGCCTGTTCTGTATGCTCGTACCTTTGTTAACAGTCTGCACTGGTGTACCGTGTTGAATGCTTTTTGGAAATGTAGAAATATGGAATCTGCCTGATGCCCTTAATCCATAGTTCACAGTATATCGTGTAAAAAAAGAGCAACCTGAGTTTCGCACTAGTGATTCTTTCTAAAGCCAGGCTGTTTTGTGGGCATGAACTTTTAGTCTGTAGGAAATTTGTTATATTTGAACTTGGAATATGCTATAAAATTCTGCAGCAAACCGAAGTTTGGGATATTGGTCTGTAATTTTGCAGGTCTGTTCTTTTACCCTTCTTATACGTAGAAGTCACCTGCACTTTTTTCAAATCACTTGGCTTTTTCCACTGGTGGAGGGATTCGCGGTAATTACAACCTAAGAAAGGAGCCAATGACATAGGGTACTCTTTGTAAAACAGTGTGGGGATTCCATCTGTACTTGGCAACTTACTCGTTCAGCTGTTTCACTACGCCAGGGATGCTCATAACTGTGCCACCCGTATGGGACTCTGTGCGATGGTCAAACAACAGTACGTTTGTACAATATTCCTGCAGGAATGATTTCTTAAATATGTAATTTCAAACTTCGGCCTTACATTTGCTGTCTTCTACTGCCAAACCAGACTGATCAATGACTGACTGGATGGAAACCTTAGAACCACTTCGTGATTTTACATAGGGCCAGAATTTTTTTGGGTTCTGCGCCAGATGGTTAGCAAAGGTCTGATGATGGTGGTAGTTCTGTGCTTTGCACATAGATCTTTTCACAGATGCACAAATATCTACCAATCTTTGCCTATTGTCATTTGCATGTCCCCTTTTGAATAGAGAAGGCAACAGCCCTTGCTTCCGCAACATTTTCCGAATTATGTTGTAAAACCATAGTGGTTCTTTTCCGTCCATAATACACTTATTAGGCGCATACTTGTCCAGAGCACAAATTACAATCTGTTTAAACTTTACCCATAATTCCTCTATGTCCATCATTCTGCAACTAAGTGACTGCAATTAATTGTCTAAGTCAGATGCTAACAACTGCTTATCTGCCCTTTCTAGCAAAAACCCTCTCCTATCCCTCCTGACTGATTTATTAACTTTCGTAACCATAGTCACTATGATGACAAATGATGACCAGTCTCATAAGTCAGGGACTGACAATTGACTCGCACCGTAAACAGATGTGACTAAATAGATGGAAAAAATAATTATTGTTTGATTACACAATTGGCGCTCAGTCACTGGAAAGAAACGCAACCATTAAATGTGTAGGAGTATGCATCTCGAGTCATTTGTTTGGGTGGGGGTAGGGGGGGGGGGGGTAGGATGTAGTTACCGATAATTTATATTGGGAAAAATGATCTCTTTAAGAGTGGGCTCAGCAACTTTCACTGTAACAATTACTAATGTACGTGTCATCAGAATCAGTAAGTTGTTATACTCTAAAATGTGACCATTAACTAGCATGTAAATTTTTTGCACATTAACTTGGTTTTGCAATGGAATTTCTACAGAACTTTAATGGTAGCTATTCCATGGTACCTGTGACATTATGGGAAATGTGTCCTCCTCTCTCATTTTTGTCAGAAGAAATGTTACAGACACCCTACAGATGTATGTAGTTACAGTCCTGAGAAATAAACTCTTTCATATCTCCACAGTCTCTTTATGACAAACAGAAATACAGTCAGTTAATGCACAGTGAGGTGTTTAGTGAGAATATTTTAGCTCAATGAGGAAATGCAGGGGCAAGATGCCGAGTTTTTGGCCTGGCAGTCAAGGACTCTGGTTTTTACGTTAAAAAACTCCAACTTTTCAGTGTAGTGCTCTTGTGGATCAACAAATGTAGTCCATCATTTTTCTGAAGAGTGGGTTCTGTCTTCAAAGTGTGATTCCAGAAATTCTGGAAAATGCGCTACAGCTGCCATAGCATCTGCATTTGGCTAGAAACATTTTCAGGCCACAAATTACTTCCGATGTGTGAATGGATGGAATTAAGAGGGTGGTGTATATTCCAACAATTTGTATTTCAAAACCCTCAGTGTTTTTTCTTTTTAAGCCTGGTCTCATCTTCCATATTTTTTCATTCGGTTTGTCTAGAAGACTGCCATAGTATTTGCCATTTGTTGTTTTTGCATCCCAAGAACACTAGCCTTCAGCTTTCAGCCAGTGCTTTAATTACAGTTTCATTTTTTATGTGAGTTGATATATCCACATCTCATACATACATACATACATACATACAAACAAATCGACACACAAGATCAGTTATATTGTGTTTAACGTGTCCTAAACACTGCTGGGAATTTTTTCTTAAAGTTTATTTTTGGTAAGTGTTCAGAAAATGTGACACCCATGTTGTACAAAGGTTTCTCATTATTATAGTAATGGATGTCCATGGAATATAAATAATGGAAGTGTGAAACTTCGTGGCAGATTAAAATTGTGTGCTGGACTGGGGATCGAACCTGGGAATTTGCCTTTTGTGGGCAAGTGCTGTACCAACTGAGCTATCCCAACACAGGTCAGGATCCACCCTCACAGCTTTACTTCCACCAGTACTTCATCTTCTCATGTCCAGCACACAGTTTTAATAAGGCAGGGAGTTTCAAATCAGCACATACTCCCCATCAGAGTGAAAATTCGTGCTGTAAATGGGAGGAGTACATGTAGCAACTTGCCATATTGTTGATGTGATGTGTTGAGTGATCAATAGCTGCATAATGAGACTCTTGAGTTTATTTGTACTATGTGCATGCACATACATATACATGTCCACGGCTGTGTTGTCCAGCCGGTTAAATTTTACTGACACTGAAGCACAACTAGGATGAGGGGTTATACCAGGTGGAGTGAATGATGGAAGATTGGTGCTGGGTGGGGGTAGGGGGTTAGAGAGGAGGATTGTTGGTAGCTGAGAGGAATCAGCAAGTGCACGGGATAGTAATGTGGTATCAGTGAACTCAGTCTAGTGTAGGTAGGGTGATTTGTTTGTGGCACACAATTATATCCTCATCTTCAATCCTCACTAGGCCCTATCCCCCAGCCATCTCAAACCATGTCCCCAGCTCCCCACAATTCTGTCCCACCACTCTCCTTTCCAGTCTCTCTCATCCTTTGTTCTATTTCCCTCTCCCTGTCCACTCCTCCACGTCAATGTGCACCACACACAACACACCTCACCCTGCATCAGACAAAACTCGTCAGTGTCACATTCCCATTCAGTAACCATCCTGACTCCCTGTCTCAGCAATCAGTTATCTTTCTGTCTAACTGTGCTGTCTCCCCATTTCTCCCCTCAATACCCACCTCACATTGTCTCCCTTCACCCACTCTATCTGATATAGCCTCTCACCCAATCCAGTTGCAGTACTGGTGCAACTAGTCCACTGTGACAGTGTAGCTGTGCAGAGAGAGAGAGAGAGAGAGAGAGAGAGAGAGAGAGAGAGAGAGTGTCTTTGTATGTCTGTGTTGTTTCAGTCTTGTTTAGTTTTGTTCCTATTGATCATTCAATGCCTCAACTATATGGTGATGCATTTCCATTATTTATATTTCCCGAAGCTAATTCTTTAAGTAAAATGTTTCGTATGCAATTCTCATGCCATCATACGTTACATGCGCCTGTAACTTATTATTGTGTATGTTACACTGATGGTGCTCTTATTCCAGCTTGTCCTATGGTAGTTTACGCAGCAGGAATATTTAGCAGTACTTTCTTATTGTGGCAAGGGATGAAGTGGTAGAATTTTCTGTCTAGACCTAATGGCCTTGTTGGGAAGTTAAATCAGAATACATAGTGTAGTCTATCTTGAGCAATGACACTAGCGAAATAACGTTACCTCCAAGCTAAAGAAAATATTCAAATAAAATTTCTTCAAATAATTAGGTTGCTTTAACTTTTTCCTTGCTGTTTTCTGCAGTGATTTTCTTTCCTTTTGTTTTAATAGGTTAATCGAAGTGGACAGTAAACCATGAATGATTTTGACTATGATTTTGTTGACGAAATGGATGATATGTCACCAGTTTACGAGGATTTGTATGTACCATCCACACATCTTTGGTATGAGGAGGATGATGGAACAGACAGTGTCAGAGTTACAGAACTTTTAGAACTCTGTATCGAACCTACGTTAAGAGATGGCCTGAATCACATAGGCAAATTATTACTTTGGTGTTTTCTCTTCCGTGCCTCGACCCAGTGGGGTATGTTAGTAAGAAAATGTTTTACTTGACAATCCTCACTATGTACATTTATTTGATTCTAATATATATCACATTTTCAGTGAAGGTTCCAGCACTGGTATGCCATTCTGTTTCTGCTGGAACTGGTCTGGTGATATTACATCACTTTTTCCACAGTACCATGTATTACATAATAGGATTTGCTACTGGTGCCTATTTCCTGCTGTTTCTTGTCTCATGTTTTTTGAAAAGGCATAGAGGTCCAATCATGGGAGTTGTTTCAGTCGGTTTTCTCATTATCTGGTAAGTAGAAGTTTCTGAAACATAACAGTAAAAGAAAGACTTTTAAAAATAATTGTTTCATCTCTCTCTCTCTCTCTCTCTCTCTCTCTCTCTCTCTCTCTCACTCTCACATAGTGCACCCAAATCTAAGTGCAGTCAAATGATGATTGAAATCCAAAGTTTCATAATTATATTAAGATTTATTTACAGTACGATACTTCACAGCACAGTTCTTTACAGGTATAATACAAGTCAGGTGATCAGTCTACACTACCAGCATTTTTTGTCGTTCGACACTTCTCTTTTAGGAAGCTACTAACTCTGCAGACTCTGATAAATGAAGAGCATATTTTGTAAGTTATCTCCTAATATCCATGATGCAGTACTGTAATGGATGTGAAGTAGGCAGCAGAGGGTTGTCAGTATGCCCCACTAAGCAACATATCAGGTAGACACTATGAGTCTGTACATCAGTGGTTCCTGGGCATAGGCAGACACTGCAAAGCCATGAGCAGCTGTGACATCAGTGTGTATGGCGATGTTATTTGCAGCTTCAGCTCAGCTGATCCAGGTATAAGGTTCAAGAACTGGCTTGCGTAAATAACCCAAAACTGTGGCAACTGAAATGCATTTTTATGGAAGTCCTTCAAGAACAGTTCAGATCCATGTCGAATCCTAGTCGCAAAGATGTTCAGATGGTTCAGTACTTCAAGCTGACATCACACCATCAGATACGTGCCAACATCGTCGTCTTCTTTTGGACAGCTCAACAACCATATTTATGGGCCACGAGCAGGTCCAGTCTGCAGTATTCGGCAACTTACATCAGCTGCTGCTAACAGGCTAAGTAGAGTTCATCCATAAATGGATCACCCTCTCCTTCAGCATGACAATGCCAGACCACACACAAGCACTGCAACATATGCAACAATCCAATGACTTGGGTTCACTGTCGCTAATCATTCTCCATACAGTCCTGACTGGGCCCCATCCAATTTTCATCTGTTTCCAGAATTTTAAAGGACACCTTCAATTTGATAGTGATGATGTGGTGCAAGCAGAGGTGAGGTAGTGGTCCCGTCAACAGAGTCAGAGGTTCTACAGTGATGGTGTCAACAATCTGGTCTTTTGTTGGAAGGAATGTTGTCATTGCCAGGGTGACTGTGTTGAGAAATAAATCGTGTAGACACGTAAAATAAAGATGCAGAATGTTAATAACATTTGTTTTATTCAAAAAGCTTTAGAAGGTGTCACATGAAAAATTCATAGTCACTACTTTGCAACAAGCCCCCATAATACTGGCCTGGTACCAATCTAAACCATGCAGTGGTACTCTACTGTACCACCAAAAGTTTGATCTGAGTAACACTGTACACAAAATTTTTAACACAGTGGATCTGCCTTCAGATGATTTTTAAGTTTTAACCAATCTATCAAACTGATTATAAAATTTAAAATTTCGTAAATTTAAATATCAAAAACACTGGAGAAGTTTAAAAATCTAATATTCCAGCTGTAATTTCTTATTTACTAATAATGGTGCATAAGCCAAAATTAACCTATCATTAACACAATCAACTTTATGCTCCCAATTTTCATTCAATTTAATTGCAAAAACTAAGAAAAGAGTGAATAATCCAACATTTCAGTATTTAAAACTTTGTCTCATAAAAGTAATTTTATTTTTACTTGATGACTTTTTTTGTTTGACTGCACTAACTTTATCATATTCTTCTGAAGCTTTGCTAGAGGATGCTGAAGAGTGCAGTTTTGACTGCCACTGTTGTGCCACTATCAGACTCATTAATTGCTCTCTCTATGTTACAATTTATCACAAAAGTCTTCATAAGATCAATGAGTAAATAATTAATATTCAGTGTGTTCATTTAGAATGAATTGTGAAATGAATGAGCTACAAACTGGAAAACAAGCTACTACCCTCCGGAAGAAAAACTGCAGAAAAAATAGATAAAGTGAAAAAAAATTGTACCTAAGTCCACTTATCAGACTCAAACTGCAGGTACAGAATTCGCTTCAAA
The DNA here is from genome assembly GCF_023864345.2 of Schistocerca serialis cubense. Classification (NCBI taxonomy): domain Eukaryota; kingdom Metazoa; phylum Arthropoda; class Insecta; order Orthoptera; family Acrididae; genus Schistocerca; species Schistocerca serialis. Next base: position 76,127,970 of record NC_064640.1, read on the forward strand.
ACTGTCATAGAAAAAAAAAAACCACTGCTGAACATACAAAACAAAACATCCTAGTAACTACTATTTCATCTCATTACACAAGATTGTCTTACTGCTAATACTGTGTTCCTTCGGTGGTAACAGCACTGTACCCCCGTCCCCCTCCCCCGGCCCCTTCCCATCGACTTAAGAAGCAATGTCCCACTGTAGTTGTACTGCTCTCTTTGCATTTACGCTGATGGGAAAAGAAGTCCCAACACCAAGAAATGATTAATGTTGAGTAATGTAATGTTGGGAATACATTGGTCTAGATACAATATTTAAATGATTAATGTTGCAGGTGTACAAGTTTATGTAAGCTCAAGAAATTCACAAGTTAATGTGGGCATGAGAAAGCTATTGCAAATGAGGAATGCTGGTATTAATAACCAGTATAACCACAGATTGTGGAATGCAAGCATGCAAATGTGCATGCATTGTGTCATACAGGTGCCAATGTCAGTTTGTGGGATGAAGTTCCATACCTTTTGCCCTTGGTCAGTCAGTACAGTGACAGTTAATGCTGGTTGTGGATGACACTGAAGCTGTCGTCCAATGATGTCCCATACATGCTCAAATGGAGACAGGTCTGATGGTCAAGCAGGCCAAGGAAACATGTCAAAACTTTGTAGAGCGTGTTGTGTTACATCAGCGGTATGTGTGTGAAAGTTATCGTGTTGGAAAACACCCCTGCAATGCTGTTCATGAATGGCAGCACAATAGGTCAAATCGCCAGACTAACGTACAGATTTGCAGTCAGGATGTGTGGGATTACCACATCCTGCTGCTGCTGCTGCAGTCATACGAAACTGCACCCCAGACCATAACTTCCGATATAGGTCCAGTGTGTCTAGGCCACAGACAGGTTTTTTGCAGGCACTCGTTGGCCTCCTTTGAAGCTACTTGTGGCAGTCACTGGCGCCAGGACAGAACCGGTTTTCATTAGAAAACACAACAGTCCTCCACTCCGCGCCCGTAACCCCCCCCCCCCCCCCCCCCCCATGAGCTCTCGCGTGGCACCGTTGAAGTCGCAAATGCTGGTGACTTGTGGTCAATGGAATGCACACTACATCTGTCTCAGAGCTGTTCTTGAAGTAACCAATATATAACAGTTCACTGAGTCACTGTGGTGCCAACTACTGCTTGAATTGCTGCTGTTGCAGATGGAGTACAACGTGCCACTGCCATATGTCGAACACGATGGCCTTCCCTCCTGGTAGTGCCACGTGCCATCTGGAGCCCAGTCCTCTTGCAACCACACTTTCCTGTGACTATTGCTGCCAGCAGTCATGTACAATGGCTACATGCCTGCCAAGTCTTTCTGCAATATCACGGAAGGAATATCCAGCTTCTCATAGCTCTATTACATGACCTCATTCAAAGTGAGTGAGCTGTTGATAATAGTGCCTTCGTTATCTTAAAGGCATTCTTGACTAACATCAGTTTACTATGTCCAATCTCAAAGGTAACTAACATTAATGACCGTTACAGTGCATATTTAAAGCAAACTTGATTTGCATCATCATAGTGCTGCTACTCTTACCATTCTTATGTGACTGGCACGTTATTTGAATAGATATCGTCTTTCAGATGTAGACACATACCTACCAACTTCTGTTTGTGTCGCACAACTCTTTCTTGGTGTTGGGATTTTCTTTCTGTCATTGTATGTAATGGATGAACTTAACGAGTGCCATCCCCCACATCTTGAATGAGTGATACAAAGTATACAACTAAATTAAGGATTAACAGAAAAGTTTTCTGGTTATGTACCTCATCATATTGTAAAATGACTGTCCCTCAATCAGACCAGAATTTTGGCCACAGTTACAGTGGCTCCTTCTGGCACTACTGATGCATTTTGTTGTCCATGGTCGATTTTATTTCATCTTAATATTCTACTGAGCATTCACATATGTTACAATTTTAAAATAGTTTATATTACACAACACAATGAGACGAATCCATTTCTTATAGTAATTCATATATGCTGAATAGAGAGCTGCAGTCGGATTTGCTCTGGCACGTCAGGGAAAAAAATTATGTACGTGTGATGGTTATCAAGGAAAATGTTATTAACTATGTTGAATTGCGAATGTGAGAAATTTTAGGGAAATTAATGTGTGTACTTTGGGATGAAACACTAAATGTTATATTTAAGAATTGCATTATAAATGTTTATTTCCCTCTGAAATGAGTCAGGGACCCTTAGTTGCACTAAAATTGACAATGGCTTGGTTTGAAAGTGTGTAGAGCTCCTTGCTTTCCAACTGCGAACGTCTTCCGTTGCTCTCTGCAAAAACCACAGTAATCCCTTGTCATGTTCGGATTGAAGCAGCCTTGATATCTTGTCTCTGTGGTGGACATCTCCTGGTGGAATCTTTCACTGTGCTCGTCACTCACAGCTCCCATCTTTGACAAAAAGAGCTGAGATGCAAATGCAAGAAATAAATCTTGAGTGACATTCGGCAACCGAGGTGCTGGAAGGCTGTCAGCAAGTTGTCTACAATTTCTGCATAGTTGTCTGCTCTGTGGTTCCCAAGAAAGTTGTGCACTACAAGCACAAATACATCCCAAGCTGCTAGTTCTCATTCAATGAGCTATAATCTGAATTGTGGACCTTGAGTCAACTTTCGTATTTCTGGTCCAATGAAGATTCCTGCTTTCAATTTTGTGTCGGTTTTCATCTTTCCAAACTTGCCTTTTAGGTACTGAAAACCACACTTTGTTTTATCCATCACTGCAAAAAACTATTTCATGAGGTCCAGATTGATATGGAGTGGAGGTAGGTAAATCTCACTATGATCAACGAGAGGTACGTGTTGAATGTTGTGCTGTCTGTCTACAGGTAAATTTCTGGGTGGCCAGCTTTTCACTATGTAGTGATTCTTGTCATCGCGACTGTTCCACAGGCAAAGAAAGCACATCTGCATTGTATACCCAGTCTACAATCCTAATTGGACGACTCCAACCTTCAAATCGACACAGATATTTCGATTATGCTCAGAGTACTTATTCAGCATCAAAAGAGTGTTCACTGTTTCATAAGTTTCCTTCAGTCCCATGGCATAAGCAATAGGAATTGATGGTTTCCGGTTGCCATTGCGTAGTAGTGCAGCTTTGAGACTGCTTGAACTACAGTCATTAAAAAGTCTCCGCTCTTCTGCAATGTATTTGCTATCTAGTTCCTTTATGAGTCCTGTCACATTACGATAGAAGCAAATGGAATACACCACGTTAAATAGCATAGTATGCTACAAACTTCATGTGGCGATGCCGAAAATGTATAACTGTAGCACGTCTCTCAAGTAAGTTCCACTCCTTCAGTCTGGCAACCAATAGTTCTGACTTTTCTTTTGACAGGGAAAAAACACGAACCAGGTCATCCCGTTCAGCTTGGCTGATTATGTGTGGCTTTTTAATGTCATTGTTGGGATCATTCATGTATTCCATAGCTCCAGCATCACTGTCATTACCTTCAGTATCACTTTCATCATTGCTCATTGCATCAGATGGAGGAGCAATTGGTACTGGGTAATCTGTGCCATGTGCCACAGGCCTTAGAGCATAGAGCAGACTGACAATCTGGATACACAATTTTTGACTTCTTGTTCTTGCTGTACTTGGAAATGTTGGCCAAGCAGAGATAACAATTTGAGTGGTGATCATGCTACTCCCATCAGATCATGGGAACAGCAAAAGTCATTACATTTCACTTACCATTTAATGACTGGGTTAGGCTGGAGTAGCAGACGGTGCAAAAGAGATGAGGAGCCCAGGATTTTGTTTGATCTCCGATTTCACAATCGAAGTAATGTTTGTAAGCTATATGTCACTTTCTGGTCATGTTCTTGCACTGGTCGGATGTCATATACTTGCCACAAATATAGCAAAAGTAGTCTGTACAAATCGCACAACTGGCCTATTCGTCTTTCGTTTATTGAATCACCATATACCGAATTACTGAATCGTTGTATACAAAATCACTTAAATGCATGTTACTGTGATTGTTGATTAATAAAACACAAAACCACACTAGCACAAACTATTCTGTAGTCACCTTCGAATCGGAGCTATGGACAAACGGGGGAAATTGCATGGGAACTAAGTTTAAAGAACATATTGAAATCTGCCTGCATGCTGTAGCCTGCGGACAACTTAGAACTTGTCGAAGTCTGCCTGTTTCTTTTTATTACTTCACACCTATCATTCCACAGAAGCATGAAGCAGGGTAACCTTGAGAATACATACACAATCATACATCAAACATGGCTTGTTGATGCAGCTAGATATTAACCCCTGCACAGGCTTTTAATATCATACGACCTCCAGCTATAACTTTAAATCTAGACATCCTACAACATTTCTGATTGTGAAATCAGAATCAGTGCACACTATTACGTAACTTGCATTGTTCTCACCCATTAGCAAATTCACTGTTGCACACTGTTGTTGGTCTCCTGCGGGAAAATTTATTGTGATTGGTTTCCTATGGTAGAAGGAGTGAGGATCTGCTGTTGTCTGCTGCTCCTTACAGTATGTGCCATGATTGGTAGCCATCAGCAAATGGGATCTGGACTCTTGTTTCCTCAAACGGTACATACATCACCTAGTGGCAGTTACTTGTAAGTAGCACTCAGATTTCAAGTTGTTTCTACAGTCTGTTGGGTTCTGAAGGTATGCAGCAAGGATGTTTCAAGACTAAGGCCATCCTCTCTATTTGTGTTGTTAAAATATTTTAGTATTTCAGTAGTGTGTCTGATCTTGCATTCCACTATCCCTACCTACTTCAAGTGCGTAAGTTTCGTTCAATTTTATTTTTTTGCTGCCGCCTTTCTGATATTCAACCACTAAAATTTGTTGTGCTGCCCAGGTCAAATGTAACTCTCATGCTCCAGGATGAGTGTTGCTACTTGCCTGCTGGTTTTGCTGCTGTAGACTTGTCCACACTCACACTCTACCTTGTACATGATGTGCAGTGTGCAGAGCATCTGTCTTATCCTTGGTGGAGCCTAACAAATCCTGGATCTTGGGAGTACTGTAAAAGGTGGACTAGGGATCAAACTGGCTAAGGTGTTCATGTAATTGGTCAGTGAGAAATTTCACATAAGGTAAGAGAACTGGTGGCTATGGTTTGTTGATGTTCTGTCGTGTATTCTTTTATTCATTGCCGTGGCTGTGTGAATCAGTTTTGAGTTGTTACCATAGGCCAAGAAAGTAGTTCAGTCTTTTTAAGCTTATATTGTAATCATCATTGAGTGCCACATGCAAATTGTTCACAAATTGATGACTGAATTTTTCTGTGCTGGGTGGTGGTGGAATTCAGCATGTAAATACCTGTCAGTATATGTTAGCTTCCAATATACTCTGTACACTAGTGTGTCATCCAATGCCCTTCCCTATATTGCACAACCCACACTCATATGATGAAAATAACAGTCCACACCCCATTCCATGATGACTATCAATCCAACATACACTGTACGGGGCAATAGAAAACAGTAGAAACCACTCCCTCCACAACAGGAGATCAATCATAATAAAGTTTTCCACGTGAGACTAATAATATCAGAAATTTTAATTGTGTCTTAATATCATGGTCAGGAGAGGAACCACATCAAAATATGATGAACTGTGGACCATAAAATACACGAGTGGACTCTGAAGGAGGCCACTGTAACTGTGGCCAAAACATTGGTTTTATATGATGATAGGTGTTTTGCAATATGACATGGAACTATTCCTAGAAAACTTTTATGTTAACAGACTCTTTCTGGAAGCCTGCACAATTACAAAGTAGCAATTATTTCCTTCCTGACAACCTTAACATGTAGTCATCAAAATTATATATCACATCTATACTGTAGTGGCACAGCAGTTCACTGGTGGAGATAGGTGGGCAGTACACATCAGTGACAGCTCAAAGGCTATTGACTCTCTTATTTGTTTCCCAGTAGTTTATTACAGAAGACTTGGGTCACATCAGGCGGACAATGGGTAGTGGTTTTTGAACCCCTGGTCCATAGGGCATGGTGTGTGGGTGAGACATCGCCTGCAGTCACTAAGCCCAGCTTCACTCAATGGTAGGGTGACTTGCAGTGTTGTGCCGGGTCAGCTGCTGTTGGGGTGGCTCGGCCAGAGGTAAGGCGTGGTGGTGGACTGCTGCGGTGTATGGTGCAAGCCTGGTGGACCAGTGGCTCAGAAGGCCTCAGTTTAACCTATGACCCATAGGTGCTGTGACTGGGCCCCTGGACGAGTGGTACTGTTATTATGGTGACCTGATGGTGGAAGCCCACAATACAGCAGATGGCAACTTGGTGACTCAGCAGTTCGAAGCCCTGGCGTTGCAAGACAGCCAGTATTTATATGCACCTAGGTTAGCTTGTTGGCAAGTGGGCACACCAACTTTCACATACACCACATGCTGTTATGCTGCTGAAATGTTCTGGGTTATGGTAATACCATTGGTCATTCACCAAACGTTCATGTCGCTTTACCGAGACAGGCGGGATGGCAAAACACAGTGCCTCTGGATATGGAAAGTGGTACGATTGTGTGAATGAGCCTGTGCCTTGGCTAACACCACTACACTCTTCCCCTCTTAGAATAATTCGTCTCTCTTAATTCCTTGCTTTGGTGGAACCCATGACTTCTTACATAGCTCATACTGGATGTGTTCTCTTGGTTGCTTGGCTCACAATATTTACAGGAGTTCACTCAGAACTTTTCTACAGAATCAAGCCCTGCCCTCAAGAGTGCTTACACTATTAATATAGGCCTGCAGATTGGAAGGACAGTACGACCGAGATCTGTGCAGTTCTACACTTGAGGTAGCACTAGACAGCACCTAATATTATCAAGACTAGAAATGTGACTAATATAATGAGTCTACGCTGATGTTCTTTATGGTACTGTCACATATGCCGAAACAGTTCTCTATTGAAACCTGTCCATTTTGGGCAGCTAGAATTTCGTCTTGGTTTTCTGTGATTCCCCCAATTAATTTAGAAAGATTTTTGGGATAGACGTTTCGAAAGGGACTGATTTCTTTCTCCATCTTTCCCCTATCCAAAAGTGTGCTCCATCTCTATTTGCACTGTCATTGAAAGTATGTAAAACCTTAATCTTCCTTCATTTTCTGTTGAGACCTGGCAAGAATTATGCCGGGCTAAACACATACTGGAATGTCATCCTGACTATCAGCATAGGAAAGACATCTTAGTGAATGGCCAGTCACTGCTTGTATGGTTCCTTAAATCCAAAAACATACCATGCTGTTTCCAATAAAGTCCCAGGTAGTATTGCTCCTTTGTTGAACATTTAATCCTACTGGATTATTTAGGAATAAAGGAGACAACTCACCAAAAGGCAGAGGCGCTGCATCGTCGACAGGCACATAAACAGAAGGTACAGAGCTGTGCTTTGCTAGCTTTAAGAATGAAATTCCTTTCTCAAGCTTGTAGGAGAACCGTGCGAATGCACGCGAGTGCGCACCTGGATGGCACCCTCCTATGCCAATCTCTTCATGGGCCACATAGAAGAAACATCCCTAGCTTCCCAAAATCCCTGATCTGGTTCAGGTTTATTGATGACATCTTTATAATCGGGACCCGGGGCCAGGACACATTATCCTCTCCACATCAAACCCACCAATCACCAACAGTACTGCCACTTTGGCAGCTGCCACCCCTTCCACATCAACAAAATTGCTCCCACAGATCCTGGCCACCCATGGCAGATTTCAGCTGCAATGATGAGAACTCCCTCACCCAATATGCTGAAGACCTCACAAAGGCCTTCAGAAACAGACAATCCCCCCGACCTAATACACAAACACATCTTTCGTGCCATGTTCCCACACACACCTGATCCTCATATCCATCCCAAGACCCAATCACAAAGAAGTACCTCACTTTCCACCCAATACCTCCACAACATGCTAATCCATCCCAATACCACCCATGACTGGAATGACAACCACGTCCATTGTCAGGGCTTTAATTATCTTTTATCATGCCCTGAAATGAGAGACATCCTACCCAAGATACTTCCATCTCCTCCCAGAGTGATGTTCCACGACCCACCCAACCTCCACAACATGCTAATCCATCCCAATGCCACTCCCACCAAGAATCCCCTGCCACAGGGCTCATAACCTTGTGGAAGACCCAGATACAAGACCTGCCCTATCTACCTACCCAGCATCTCCTGCTCGAATCCCATCACAGGTGTATCCTACCCCATCAGAGGCTGGGCCACATTTGAAAGCAGCCATGTTATAGACCAGCTCTGCTGCAACCACTGCACAATGTTTTACATTGCTGTGACAACCAACTAGCTGTCGACAAGAGTGAATGGCCACCACCGAACTGTTGCGGAGAATAAGGCGGACTACCCAGTGGGACAACATGCAGCAGAGGACAAAATGCAAGATTTCAATGGCTGCTTCACAACCCATGCCATCTGGATCCTTCCCATCACCACCAGCAGCTTTTCTGAGCTGCCCAGATGGGAGCTATCCGTACAGCACATCCTTCTCTCCTGCAACCTCCCTGCCTAGACCTTAGACCTAAGGTAACTTGTTGTACCCCTCTACCTGCACCCCTAGTTAGCCCACAGATGGCTCCCCACACTCCCATGAGCAGCTAGACGCTTCTCCCCAACCCCCTCCTGCCTCCTCTCTCCATCCCTCTCCCCACCCCATCCTGCACTCCCACCTCAACCCAGTACACTCACCATGGGCCAGGAAAGAGCTATGTTTTTCCTAAAAGCTTGAGAAAGAAAGTTCATTCTGAAAACTAGCAAAGCGAAGCTCTGTACCTTTAGTTTATGTACCTGTCGACGACGCAGCACTTGTACCCTTCCGTGAGTCGTCTGCTTTATTACGAAATAATTCGTTATTCTCAGCCAGAACGTACCATACATTATTAAGCCTACTGGAAATAGATATGCAAGAATCCTGCTTCTGTCAAACTCATTTACTCATTGTGTTTTTTTACCTCAGAAAGATGTTGAACACCATTCGGAGATGTAACATTGTTTACCAATTTGCTGAATGTGGCTTATGGGGATACATGTCAGTTCATCTTTGACTCTTAATGCCACAGCATTAATTTTACTGTCATGTCTACAGTGTCCCATCAGACTGTTCTGTTTAACAGGATTGTGTCCCTAAAGACACCTTTTAAAGTGTATTATAATTTGCAATACTGATAAACAGTTGGATTTCCTGTTAAATGTTTGCTGTTTGTGAAAGATTTTGTGATATTCTACTCTTCATGTAGACTTAGAATGCCAATGTAGCTGATTATCAGAATGTTGCAAGAATGAACAGAACAGACTAGTTTTAAGTTTTTATCTGAGGAAATGATTTGTGCAAACTTTAACTGTTAAGTGTTTTTAATCAGCCAGAACTCAGCATTGAGGACCATATTTTAAATGTTCATGAAACTGTTTTATTTCGGGGTCTGCTCTTTCTTAATAAATTAATCTCTGAAAGACCTAATAATAAAGTGCATTAAATCACTGAATGTTTTGAAATTCCTCCACAACAAATTGTTGGGAGTGATGAAAGGCCTTGTCTCCTGCTGTTCTGTAAACCATTCACAAGGTCTAAATTGACTATGACAGTTCTATTTACAAATCTACTAAGACCTCATGCCATTGTATGCTAGACACTCCTCCATGAGAGCATCATACCACGTACGGATGATTATCAGACGTAGTGTTGCGGGACGAACCGATTTTTTGTGGGATGTTCAGATCTTTACGAGTGCCGTGACCCACCCTTTGTAAGGCTTACACCGGATACCGTATGTCCCGACTTGTGCACTCTGCTAAGAATTTGAAATATAATGTTCAAGCACCTACTACTGAGAAGAACAGGAAAGGCTAGAAAGTAGTAGACAGTTTTCAGGAGGAGCCAGATTAGATACACTGAGAAGTAAAGAACTTGTTGGCAATTACAATACACAGATTGAAGGGAGACCCAACATAGGGAAAAGTAGGCGAGTACGAAGCTCATCAGAGGACAAACAACAATGAGGAAAGGTTAACTTAACTGTGTCAAGAACACAAAATGAGACAGAACAACTCACATAAGGCCCAACTGAGTGAGAAGAAGACAAGGACAAACTTGTGCACCCATATTGGGGAATTCCATATGACCACTTCGCAATCAGTTGGACAAATGCCAAAGAGGTAGTGAACCTCAAGGTCAGGAAGAACACAAGAATAGAATGAGATCACTATTTCACTGAAATCAAGTGTCATGGGATTCCAAACAGGGGTAGACGGCCACAGATGACTAGAGATACTGGAAACATGAAGATAGACAGGTACAAATGGAGATGCAATCAGGCCAAATACAAGGAAAGAATTACAAGTTACGATGAACCAGAAGACGTGAAGCAGAACATGGGTACACAGGCTGAACTACGGGAAAAGGAAGGAAAGAAAAACAAGCACTGGTGGTTTAAAAACAACCAGGACAAAGCAGTAGAGAACTGCAGAAAAGCCTTGAGAGGCTGGAGTTGCAAGAAGAGCTGAGAAAAATTGGAGGTTTCCATAGGAACAAGGGAGGAAACAACTATAACAATAAAATGGACAAAAGTCACAGTATGAAGCAGAAAATAGATAAGATTGAGGGAACAGCTTTGAGAGAAACAACAGTAGAGAATTTTTTTAGAAATTCAAAGAGAGTCTGACTGGATACAGGAGCAGAGAACTGTTTGTAAGAGATAAGAAAGGAGAACAGGCCATAAGTGTGAAGGAGAACTGTATGATACTTGCAGAGTACTTCCACGATCTGCTGAACTGGGAACCACGTGAAGACGAGATGGAATTGGGGATGGACACAACAGAGTGAGCCATGCCTTCCAACAAGGGATGATGTTGCACAGACCATAAGTGGTCTAAAGAATAATAGGGCAACTGAAGAAGATGGGATAGCAGCAAAGATGATAAAGTGAGAAGGTGATAAGGCAGTAGACAGCATGACCAAGTTTATCTACCAGGTTTAGAGGACAAAAAAGTTACCAGAAGGATGGAAGAATGCTATAGTGCAGATATATATTCCTAGCTGCTTTAAAACATCAAGTAACTTAGCCTGCACCCAAGAATAGCATTCACAGTGGGGCTGCATTGTTTCTTCTGCAATATTTTACAGAGCAGTAAACAAATACCTTTAAACTAAGCTTGCTTGTTCTCTTTTAATTTCTGTGTCTGTTATGTTACACATATTATCTGTTGCCTTTAATAACTGAAGCAATTAACATCCAAAATGAGATTTCTGTTATAACAACAGAAAAACTTGGGTAAAACGTACTGATACCTTGAAACACTTTTGAGGTTAAGGTCTCCTAAATGCTTGGAAATAGCATTAATTTATGATGAATGTGGACAATATATGATGGCTATCCAGAAAGTAACAGATGTTTTGGTCTATCACGGCAATGTATGGGTCTGCAGCAGTCATCTTGGTGCCGTAACGTTTCTACACTCAGTATGCACCCAGCGGTGGTAGCATGTGGTCTGTGTCTTTGCTACTTTGCTTTCTGTGACACATTAAAATGTGAGCTGCAATAGTGTTTACGGAAAAGGAATAATGAGTAAAAGCTGAGTGAAGCAATGGTGCATTGATTTTAAAAATGGCTGTACCAATGTTCACGATGAGGACTGCAGTGGTAGGCTTAGCCTTGTGATGGACAAACTGATGATGAAAATCAAGAACAAAATTTTAGAAAATTGTTCTTGCTTGATTATGGAACTTTCGCAACATGTTCCCCAAATTTTACGGAGTTTGGTGAATGAAATTATGGTGGAAAAGCTTAGTTACTACAAATTTTGCATTAATTGGTTTCCCAAAATCCTGAAGGAAGACCATAAAAAATAGAGACTGGCTGCAATACTTACCTTCCTTGAATATTACAAGAAAAATGGTAATAAAGCTATCAAACGTGTTGTAACTGAGGTTGAGATTTGGGTGGAGCATGTCAGTGAAATATAAAGGCAGTCAGTGGGATGGGGGGACAAATTCTCCTAAGAAAACTAGGAAGTGTTTGTAAATGCTGTCGGCAAGAAAGATGATGTTACAGTGCTTTCGGACTAAGGGAGTGATTCTTGTTGATTAGTGTGAACATGGCACAATAATTAACTCGTAGAGGTGTTGCCAAAGCTGACAATATAAAACAACTGTTGGGAGAAAACTTAGTGCAGAAGTTTTGTTTTTTCATGACAACGCCTGTCCACACACAACCAATTGTACTCAAAACCTCCTATGGCGTTTTGGATGGGAGGTGTTTGACTATTCACCATAAAGCCTGGTTTTGGTGCCGAGCGACTACCAGCTCTTCAAGACATTGCTCGCTATACAATGCTTTGGTACTGAAGCTGAACTGTATGCAGGTGCAAACCAGTGGGTAGCAGATTTCTAAAGATACAGTACTGAAAAACTTATGCCATGGTATGATAAGTGCCTCAGTTTGGATTGCAATTATGTAGAAAAATAGGTTAAGAGTGTATCTTTAAAATGTATGTAATGTAATTTGGTTTTTCCATATAGTTGATTTTTTATTTAAAAATGTTTGTTAGTGTCTGGAAAGCCCTCGTACATCCCTGTTCAAAGAGGGAACTAAATGTAAAATTATACTTTATTTCTAATATAGTAAAACTTCTTTCCACCAAATCTTTGGGGACCCAAATAGCTTTTCCTTAAAAGGGGGTTTTGCCAGAGTACATGGAAAGTGTGATACAGAATCATAATTGAAGCATATTTAGGTGATATAAGTGCTATTTAATTACAAAATTACCAATATCCTGTGCTAAAAATTTGAATGCAGTAAATATACAATTATTACACTTTTCACAGAACACATTCTTTATTTTCAAAAAATCAAGAACTCTTTTTGTCCATCCTGCATATTGTAGTGAAAGAAGTTGTCCCAACAGCTGGTTAGAATTTATTCATCTACATTAAGGGACGAAAAGAAATGCCTGACAGTATCAGTTCCTTGTGCAGTTGCAGCAGCAAAAACTTGGCGCAAAACCCTCGTCCTCCTCCTGCTTCTTCTTCTTCTTCTTCTTCTTCTTCTTCTTCCTCTTCCTCATTGTCATTGCCTCTGTCGCTTCATAAGCATTTTGCTTGCATAAATCTTAGGTGTGGAAGTCGAGACATCACCACAACAATGTCCTTACTTATGGAACAATATCATCTTCAGAAGTGACTGATGTTCCACAGCCACCCTTTGTGAAACAATTAAAGTCTGTCATTAACTGGCATAGGCAGTTAGAACTAAGTATGGTCAAGATTATTTAAAGACACAGTAACTACTTTATTATTCATAAATCTGAACAAGCACATTAGCACAAGTAACATCAACATTAAAGTTAAGAGAGTGTCAGAGAAACTAGCTCACAAAGGAGTTCCACAAATCAGTCCATTCCTGTGGGAAAGTCTTGCCTGTGCAAAAATTGATCCCACTTGACACTATTATTTCCAAAATTCAGTGTTATTGCCATTGTAATTGCCACATAGCACCCACCCTCTTGCAGTGCAGAGCATTGTGGAAATCAGGTGTGATGTACTAAACATAACAACTACTATAAATCCAGATGCACAGAAGGAAAAAAAAGTACATACAGAGGCAGTATCAATAACAAGGCATAAGAAAGTAAAAATTAAATATCTAAATACCCATTAAACAATGTTAAACTGCAGTTATCTCTCTCACAAAAAACACTGTTGATCATTTAATGATACACTCACAATACCACATCATGAGTAATTTAAGTTTGACATCCACACAATATGATTGCAGTAATATAATAAAAAGATAGGAAGAACAAAAATCGTTTGTGAACACATCCACTGGTCGCTGTATGGCATAATAAAACACTTAGAGCCATTCCACCGCATAGTCTAGCAAATGGGCCACTGGTCTGTGCCAGCAGCCATAGCATGACTAGGTTGCATCAGCAGTCTCTGCAACATAGGTGTCTTCTGGAGCTGACAGTTGGTGCTGCACATATGTGAATCTGTGGAGTCATCCTGAATATTGGAAGTAGCCTGTGAATGTTGTATTGTGTGCCTGTCTTGCAGTATACATGCTGGTTTCAGCTTGTGTACTGAAACTGTAGATGTTTTCTTAAATGTGTCTTTCACACCAACACAGGGATAACAGAGATCAAAGTTTAGAAATGGTTATTGACAAAAGAAAGAAATGTCTGTTTAGACGATAATAACAAAATCACAATTACAGTGTCTCACAGGTATGAAGACTTGTCAGACCCTGGAACCATCATACTGTCAAAGTAACACCATTAGGATCTTCTTTTATGGAAAATGTTCTAAGTCCAAAGCTGTCCAGAAAAACACCAGTGATTGAGCAGAAAAGTCTGTCCTGGGTACAGTCTGATTGCGCCAAGGGAACAACGGTGAAGGCTGAATACAGCGGCATTGGTGATCTTCGAGTGTGTCATAAGACGATGGGGTGAATAGCACCCTCCCAAATGCTAGGAGAGGCTCTTGAAGCAGGAAGAACTGAGTTGTGTAGCTCTAGCACTGACTTTTATAGTGACCGGTGGTGCAATACTCGTGGCACTGTTTTCTGGTCACGTGTGTGGTGGATGTGAATAGGTCCCTTGGAAGTGATGGCTTCTACTAGTGCTGGTACAGCCACCTGGTGTCCATCCATTACTGCGACAGGGCAATTCCGCGATGCTAATGTGTGCAGGGGCCACATAGGCTGCATGCGTGCCCGAAGTAGCCGAAAGGTTGCCAAGCGCTTTCGCGAAGATCGCCGGTGCAGCAGTTTTCTGTTGAGTGTGATGTTGAAAGTGTTGTCACCTCAGCATATCACTCTCTATGTGGACCCGAATATGGCAGTTGGAACACTGACCTCATTGTATCATCCTTCAGCATCATTAAGTCACATTTCTGCAGTTCTTTGTGTACAAAAACTTGCGGAAAACCATGTGATCAAAGGTGGAGGAATGTGGACATTGGAAATAAAAAGTTTCTCATTTTGTACTACTTCTAGCAGCAACCCGGAATCTGGTAAGGCTGCCGGTTCAATGAACTCGGCCGGAAAGTTTAAAGCTTGTCCATACAGAATGTCTGCCAACAATGTTTTCAAGTCTTCTTTAAATGCTGATCTGACTGCTAATAACATCCAAGGGAGAGATTCATGCCATTTGCACCCATGACACATTAATGCCACCTTTAATGTGTGGTACCAGCATTGTACCAACCCGTTTCTTTTGGGATGGTAAGCGGTGGTTCTAAAACATTTCACTTCACACATTTTGCAAAGGTTCGTGGACAGTGTCAACTCAAATTATCTGCCTTGATCATTTGTGATGGCCACTGGGCATCCAAAAAAATAAGCCATCCAAATTTCAGTGGATACTTTCACTGCTGACAGCCGTGATGTCAGATAAGGGAGTGGCTTCCACTCATCTTGCCACTGTGTCACATCCAGATGAATGTGCGACGAATGGCCAGCTGGAGCATCGAATGTACCTAAAGCAGGGCTCATGTGTCTTCCTATTTCACTCTTAACATTCTACTCAAGCTCGAGTCCAAAGTTTACAAACTTTTTTCATGTTTGGCCACAGAAAACATTCTGTCGCTAGTCTGGTAGAGAGTCGTATTCCTGAATGCGATATGTGGTGCCATTTCTGAAATATGGTTTGTCTATACTTTTTAGGCCCGAATGTTCTGGCATTTCCTTGTGATGCGTGACACCATAACCTGTCTCGTGTATAAGTCATTTGCCAACATTCAAATTTCTAACTCATTATGTTGTTTTGTTACAATTTACGGAGTTCCTCATCGTTTCTTGGGCTGCTGCAATGTCGTAGAGGTTGAGGCATATTGACAGTGAATTTATTCTGGAAAGGCAGTCCGCCACAATATTATTCACCCCTCTAATGTGTACCACGTCCGTCAAGAATTGAGTGATCAAATCCAGGTGGTAAAAACATGAAGGAGAACAATCTTTACTAGGATTCCATATCATGTCCAGTGGGAAATAGTGGTCTGTCAATATTGTGAATTGTCATCCTTAGATGTCTGCCTTAAGGTACCTGACTGCCTCATAAACTGCGAGCAGTTCCCTGTCAGATACCCCCCACTTGGTTGAACTGAACTGAGGTTTTTTTTTTTAAACGAATCTCGGTGGATAAGATTTTCCGTTGATCATGTGGTGCAAAACCTCTCGATGATCACATCACTTGCATCCATTATCATAGTTAAAGGGCGGCAACCTCTACCACGTGTGGTAGTGTATCTGCTTGTTCTAAGCTGCATTTGATCTCAAAAGCCTGTTGCATATCGTCTGTCCACTACAGCACATGCTTCCCACCAGGATGTCTGTCAAATGTGCCTGAAATTGCACTGCTTGAGGCGGATGTTTCCTGCAAAAGTTGATGGTGCCAAAAAAATCATTGCAGCTCTTTGAAGTTTGTAGGTTTTAGGCATGGAGTTCATAGTTTCAATTCTATCAGCTTTGGGTCTCATACCAGATGTAGTTACAGAATGACCCAAAAAGGTTACCTCATTTCTCTGAAGTTACACATATGTTCATTGACCACAACACTTTGTATCTTCAGAGTATCAAAACTAATTTTTAATGTATTTCATGTTTTTCTGCTGATTTCGGGAAAACCACTGTATCATGCAAGTAACAAAAACAGACCAGAAACTCTTAATATTGAGGCAATACAGTGTTGCAATGTCTGAGCTGCATCTTTTAACTCATAAGGCATTTGCACAAATTCGTAAAAGTCAAAGGGTATGATAATTGGCGTTCTTGGACTGTCTTTTGGTGCCGTTTGAATTTGATGCTAGGCCTTTTTGCAATCTATTACACTAAACATATATGTACCTGCCAGAGCATGTAAAAAATTCTATGTGTTGGGAATAAAGTATCTATGTGGTATGGTAAGGGAGATTAAGTGACATATAATCTATAAGTCCTCCTTAGGCACTAAATGGATCAGTGGTGCCCAGTTACAAGCAGAGGGCCGAACTATAAGTGCAAAAGTTCATGTACAATTTAACTGTTCGATGTCTATGCAAGTCTCCTTGCCTTGGCATAGATTGGGGGCCTTGTGATATATGACTGTAATGCTTGTCCCTTGAACACCACCTCCAAATTCTTTTTGTCCCTGTTTTGTATTGACTGCTTGTTTCCTTTTGCTGACATAAAGAGGTAAAATCTTGGTGGCTTGAACTCCACCGACCTGTATACTTGGTCTCTTCCAACCTAGTATATCGATTTGCTGCTCCAGCTGAGGTTGAAGCTGCTGCCTCTGATGCAGCAAGGCTGCTAGCCTCTTGTATATGCTGTCCAACTGTCTTGACGATTCTTTGTTGCTTCATGTAATTCTAAATTTTCTTGGCATAGTTACACATTGTGCTGTGCCACCACATGCAATCTGGGGTGAATCCTGGTGATCTCTGCTGTGTTGAGATAATTTTCGTCAATCATTTTCTTTTATCACCCCATGCAATTGCACCTAAATTGTACATGGGCCTCTGCACTGAATGTCCAGTAATAGCACAACGAATCATTCATTTTGCTGTATACTGAAAGCTTGTGGTGGCATAGAAAATCCGCACTCATAATTGGCACAGATACATCTTCTATCACAAAATTCCACTTTAAAGTGAGCCACAATCCAAACTCTAGTGTGAGGCGACATATTCCGCAATGATGCGCTGGCTTGTTGTTAATGGCATGTAGCAAGGTACTTATTGGTTTGGGCTGAGTGGAATTGTTCCCATGGCATGGTGCTCACTCCGGAGCCAGTTTGCCAGGAGGCGACAGCAGTCGACAAAGCGGTTATCAGCACACATTGCAGGTTGCCTACATCAGGGGCAAGTATACATTCATGGGCAAACCTATTGCTCTCTTTTGATTTACAGGCCCTTAACCAATTGTTCTGCTAAGAGGATTAAGACCCCATGGCAATAAGCCTACCTTTTGATTGACAGGTCCTTAAACTATTGGTCTCCTCCTCCTCCTCCTCCTCCTTCTCCTCCTCCTCCTTCTCCCCCTCCCCCTCCTCCCCACCACCTCTGCCCACATCCATCAAGGAATTCACCTCGTGGATACAAGCACACACTTGATATCGGTTTGATTAACTAAGCAATTAAATCGATCAATTAATTAACTCCTCCACCTCTGTTAAATCACTCAACCCTGCCCTCGCACCCCCACCCAAAAATTGACAGGAAAAACACTCAGTTGATAGGCCATTTGGAGAGAAATCGATTGCAGTGTATGGAATATTTTATTTATTCATTTAAAGAATTTGATGGGAAAGTGATTGCAGTGCATGGATTACTGTTTGGATTACTGTTTGAACAATTTAGACAACGTGTGGAATGTTGTTTATTTAAATAAATGATAAGTTAAGAGACCGCATATTGAATATTTTTTAAACAATATATGGGATGGAAGGCAATATATGGAATATTTAAACAATTGCGCGATTTTTGCATTACGATCACGTAAGGAAACACGTAATTACACCTTTACAGATTGCTTAAACATATCTGAAAAAATTTCTCATGTCTCGACACCCATGAAAGCTGCCTCAGACACCCATCTCAATAGCCCACGGCAGTTACCCGGAGTCGAGTGCACCAGTGAGAGCCTGCGCAGGTGTCCACAAGGCCCCTGCAACTGACAGTTGGAGTGACGCTGATCCCCGAACAAAAGCATCCGAGAAACCCCCGTCGAAACACGTGTTCTTTCTCTGTTCCTCTTCGTGTTCTGCCAGTCCTGAACGCGCTGTCAGTCGCAGTCAGACCGAACCGCAAACTAAACACCGTTTACTCAGAAAAATGCCTGCACAATACCGATGCACGTGAGGTGCCTTCCTCCCAAGGCTAATGCCTGGGCTCTAAGGAGCCGTATGTGCTGGGGAGAAAGTATCTCAAGATATGATGTTTAATTATAAAATTTGATTTGGAGGGGTTGGATCCCACTTTTATTTTGTGGGGAAAATCTCACATCCAGCAACTACATGTCCTAATTATGTAATTAACTGCTGCAGGTTGAAGGTCTACCTCTACATCTACAAGGTGTCATGTTGTTGGAAAATTTTCCTCTGTGCACTCACATCTACATGCAAGGATCGACTAAGTTAGTGCACAGTGCCACCACCAGAGGACACCCCACCCCCTACCCCTTGCCCCTCCCCCCAGCCCACCCCACCCCTCTCGGGAAAAACTGTTAGGAAAAAGACCCTCTGTGCTGGAGAGGCAGGCTCTCGCAACACGAACTTCGGAACAAAGTCAATAATATATTGATAGACATTTTTTATTTAATCAGTTTGCAGGCAATGGGGTTAGCTTAGGTAGACATCATGAGTGCAATCCCCCACCCTTGCTCCCATGACATAACTGTAATCACAAGGGATTGAAACGAATTGTGATACAGCAGCCACCGTTTGTGGTCTACCGCATGTGTATCTATCGTCAGGGCACCACCATGAAGATCAAAACAACCCTATGTCCCAATTATAGATCAGGTGACTAAATACATCCAACCACAGACCGGATATCAGCCTCCATTGGTCTGACGGCCCCCAAACAACGCATCAAGTGACAGTATTCTGTTGATCAGCAAATTCCAGACTCGCTTCCTGTCTCTGTCACTCTCGAGCAGCTACTGCCTGCTGTCTGTGTCAACTGCCCCCAAACATGAAGATGGACGTTTTCATCTCTCATCACAATACTGTATTCCTATAGGCTAATGCTGGAGAAAGTGAAAGCTGGCGCAATTTCTATATCAAAAATAGAATGAAATAATCCATTTGTGCTACCCAGTCAAATTAATTGTCTAGCAATTTACAGAAGTCAAATAGATCGCTTAAAACACTAACTTCAACCTTACAATGGTCCTTCTTCATAATATAACAACTTTCAACGTTTCAGTATCACACGCAAACCATTATGTCAATTAATCAGATTTCCATCACATATATATCGTAACGCTACATATATCCGTGGTCTTGTACGCACCCTCCGCCACCAAAACATTTCCACTAAACGTATCTTGTGGAAAAAAAAACTTCTGACAATCACACAAACTCGAGGTCACAAAGTGCGCATTGTGTCCACAGCAGCTGGCAGAGAAGGATCCACACCCCAGCGCATGCATGCACGCAGTACAACTGCCGGAAACAATAAATTGCTCAATCCGAAATTTGACATCACGATTGGGTTTTTAACAGTACTACAGATTTTCTAAATTGATTTTCTTCGCTACATTCAGAAGAAGGGAGGAAGGTGTTTGATACAATAGAGACAACAGCATATACCACTGCAAGACAGAGCTCACCGTAATGTATTTAGAAGTGCCAAACATGACAAACTTAAACCACGATCCAGTCCGTAGCAGTAGCTGTCATACCTAGACGTCGAAGAGGAGAGGGAGGATATCACAACACGAACTTCAAATCAAAGTCAATAATATATTGATATGTATTCTTTATTTAATCGGTTTGCGGGTTACGGGACCATACACTCGCACACCCTGCGCACTTCTGTTCCAACGTCCACACACAGAGTGCCAAACCCGTCAATCGCCGCCATCACCAAGGTTCATGGACCAGAGAAACTACACCCGTGTCTGCACCCGCAGTTGTGGACGCACATGTATCCCGGAGTGGAGCACCTCCGACCATGGAGGGCATCCTAGCATGATTGGAGTGGTAGGAATTCGGATGTTATCAATACCTCCAGCACAGACGTCAATCTGTTTGAATCTTCTGTCATGCAACACACTCACATCCGCTTCTGTCACACGCATCCAGTACACAGGTCACTTCACCAGCCCTCACTGGTGAATAATATTTATGCCATTACCACTCTCGTGTCTTGAAATGAGTCACCATTTTGGAACCTATCTATAGTAAAACTCCAACATTGTTTTAGACAGTCCCTATGCATATTGTAACTGCTTCTCAGTGGATGTAGTGATTGGTTGAGATGAAGTTGTACCAAGGTATGATTTAATGGTAGACTGATAATGCATCCTAGAGAGAGAGGAAGAAGTCGCTGCAGGTCATTTGAGCATTTTTTTCCATTGTTCTGTCGGGATGCATCAGCTGCATGACATAACCTGCATTTTATTTGCATACAACTGCATGTTCTGTGTATGACTTAGAGCACTGTCTAATTGAAATCGTTAACAGTAAACCTCTCAGACATCAGAGGATTTCCATCACATGGGTGATGAAACATTTACATCCTGTTTAGACATATTCCTATAGGTGAACGAAGATTTATGCGATGTACTCCATTCCTCTGCCACAACTTGGGCAGAAAATCGAGTCTTTAGTTTCATAACTACGGTGATTCTATGCTAGCAAACGGTGTTTGTGAGGTACTGCAATACCCATGTATACCTCTGCTTGACAGATGTCCTGTTTAGAGTCAGTGGCGGCATGAGCTGTAATTTCACATGTCAAGCACTGCTGCTATGCTTTTGTCTCTTTCTTTGTAAGAGGCGTTTGCTGTTACTAAAAATTATTTTATATAGGACTGATGCGAGAGTCGGCCGGAGTGGCTGAGCAGTTCTAGGTGCTACAGTCTGGAACCACGCGACCGCTACGGTCGCAGGTTCGAATCCTGCATCGGGCATGGATGTGTGTGATGTCCTTAGGTTAGTTAGGTTTAAGTAGTTCTTAGTTCTAGGGGACTGATGACCTTAGAAGTTAAGTCCCATAGTGCTCATAGCCATTTGAACCATTTTTGAACTGATGCGAGCATAGTAAAATTTCTGAACCATGATCGGATGTGAACTGTGGGTGCTATACACCTCTGGAAAGCTATATTGTGCATGTATCACAAAAAATCGATGTTTTAAGGCAGTAGATTTTTCATTTTACAGTTTGTCATCATAGTTTATCATAAAGAAACCTGCAAGGCGACCGACGGGGCGTGCAGGCCTGGCAGGACACGAGGAGAAGCACAGAAAGAGCACGTGTTTCGACGAGAATTTCTCAGATGCTTTTGGTTGGGGATTAGCGTGACATTCCGTCACTCGCGGGGCCCTGGCGGACACCTGCGCGTGGCGCGGACATATGCCACGCCGGACATTTGGCACGATTTTACCTGCTCCGAAGGGTTGGCTCCCTTGTCTCTCTCCTCCCCCCCCCCCCCCCCTCCTCCTCCTCCTCCTCCTCATCATCATCATCATCATCATCATCATCATCGCTTACTGAGCCTTTCCGCTGGTTTACTTAACATAGAACCAGAATATCTTTGGTTTTTCCTCCACATGTCTAGAGAGTTTCGTTGTGGAAACTATTAAATGCATCTCGCATTGAAATCGGCACCAAATTTCGAGCCTCAGTAACACTTCGCCAATATTGGAGATTTTGCGTTCGTCTAAATTATACGTGTATTTTTCGGTGCTCCTGCAGCAGCTTTCTGTCGTGTTTTGTGTACCATGGGGGATCAGCTCCGTATCTTATTAATTTATTTGGTATGAATCTCTCGAGTGCTGTTGATACTATTTCTTTGAACTTAGGCCACATATGGTCTTCACTTACATAGTTTGGAAGGATTGGAGATTCTCTTAAAAAGACGTCAACCGAATTTTTAGTTGCCTTTATAAGTATGTATATTTCGCATTTAGTTTTGGTGAATTTCTTTGTTACGGAATTAGCCTCGCTACGACTGTGTGTTCAATAATCCCTGTATCCGTCGTGATGCTCAGGATTATTTGTGGCTAAGAGGTCAAGTGTGTTTTCGTAACCATTTACAATTTAATGGCCTCGTGAACTAATTGTTCAAAATAATTTTAAAAAAGCATTTATATCAATTACGGAAGTTGTTTTCTATCTACAATAGGGTCGGAAAATGTATTTTTGTCGACATACGGAAGGTAAATTGAAGTCGCTGCCAACTATAATTGTATGAGTAGGGTACCATTTGTGATGAGACTCAAGTTTTCTTTGAACTGTTCAGCAACTGTTTCATCTGAGACCGGGGGTCGGTAAAAGGAGCCAGTTATTAGTTTATCCCGGTTGTCGAATATACCCTCTGCCCATACTGAGTCACAGGAAGTATCTGCTTCAGTGTCGCTTGTGAGCTGGAACACACATTACATTATTTTTCCTTAAGTTGTGCTTCTTGTTTCTGTTGTAGTGTCGATCACTACAATTACGGCTTTTCCCTCCGAAACCTAGGATGCTTTCTCTGTGACCCTGTAAATACCAGAGCTAAACAATGTAGAACAAAAACGTACGTTACAAGCATAGCATTTCCTTATTTCTAACATTTTAAAATTGTACGTCGACTTTAGATGACATGTCAATCATAGATGTTCTTATCTCTGTTGAGTGAACGTATTTCCAGTCATGTTTTGAACATTGTCCCGCTACATTTTATTAACTAATGTTTCTCCGCAAGGGATATCGAATTTTAGAGAGTAAATTAATATGGAGTATGTCGTTCTTCTTTTCAAACATTCACATACCCATTTCTTCTTTCCTTGTCTTTTGGGCATGCAGTTGTAGTAATTAAAGTAGACACAAATGCAGTGATCAAAAAGAAACGATTAGTGTACATTCGCATTCTCTTTACATCGTTCCCTTCTTGTTGCTCCCATGACGATGGACTGTTTCTACCGCAATCAGTAAGCTTGAAAGGAAGCTACCGAACAGACAGTGGGATCTATATTTATACTTGGCAGAACTAATTACATACTGCGGTATTGCTTTCGTTCCCCAAAAGTTATAAATATCTCGATTTCGGAAAAGAAGCTCTGTATTTGGCCAAGATGTCGAAGACGAAGGTCCCTTACGTACTGGTTGTATCGAGTAAGATGTGGAGATGGCGGTTTGAAAGCGGACAGTAGTAGTACGAGGAAGGGCGTCCCTTACCTGAGGGATCGCTACCTGGCGAAGGGGCAAGTGTGGCAAATGTCCGACATTCGCGGCCGCTTCTCAGGCTCTCGCTGGTACACCCAACGCAAGGCAACGGACGCGGGCAATTGCGGTACGCGGCTGGGCCAGCCTGCGTGATTATTGAGATGCGAGAAAGTTTTTCAGATATGTTTAAGCAGTCTGTAAAGGTTTAATTACGTGTTTCCTTACGTGATCGAAATGCAGAAATATTCCATATATCGCCTTCCATCCCATAAATTGTTTAAACAATATTCCATACACGGTCTCATAACCCATAAATTATTTAAATAATAATATTCCACACGTTGTCTAAATTGTTTAAAAAGTAATCCATACACTGCAATCGATTTCCTATCAAATTCTTCAAACAAATAAATAAATAAAATATATTGTTTAAATAGTTTAAACAATATTTCGTACACTGCATTCGATTTCCCTCCAAATGGCCTATCAACTGAGTCTTTCCCTCGCCAATTTTCGGGTGTGGGTGCGAGGGGAGAGTTGAGTGATTTACCAGAGGGGGGAGGAGTCAATTAATTGATCGATTTAATTAATTAGTCAATCAAATTGATATCAAAAGTGTGCTTGTATCGGCGAGGCGAGTTCCCTGATATAGTGTAGGAGGAGATGGAGGGAGAGATTGAGGAGGAGGAGGGGGAGGGGTGGGGAACAATAGTTTAAGGACTTGTCAATCAAAAGAGAGCAATAGGTTTGCCCATGAATGTATACTTACCCCCTGATGTAGGTAACCCGCAATGTGCATTGATACCTGCTTTGTCCCCCTACTAGCAGCAACCAGACGCCCTATCCCCCACGTACGCTGTCGAGTCCCTAAGCTGAAAAACGAAATATAGTTAGAGAATAATTGATTTTGAATGACAGTAATGTTGCCAAAAGTTTATAAAAATTAAGTTACAAATGAAAATATAGTATGAATTTTGCGTGACATAGATGTTTGAAAAGTCACAATACCATGTTGCATGCAAGTCTTCACACAATCAATAACAACCAAAACAGTAAAATATTCGAATACAGAACTTTGAATTAAACATATCTGAAATGTGCAGGTTGGCACAAAGGAAAATTCTTGGCAAATACTGTAAATGTGTGAAATGCTCGGATGTTTTACTTAGCTGGATTTGTGACACCTTCTACATTAACATGCCAAAGATGAAGACTGGCATCAGTTTGTTACAGTCAAAATCATGAAAATTGTGGGGCACCAACAAAGCAAGTCTTTTACTGGTCGCACTTAACAATGCAATTATACAGGGCGATTTTGCTAAATGGATCAAACTGCAGAATGCAATCCCTGATAGGATAAGGAACAAAAAAGCTTTGATAGATGTATGGCTGGAAATCTGTTCCAGAGCAGATACACACACTTGAAGGTGGAGATAAAAGATCTGTGACAGTGACCCTTGTATCAAGTGGCCTGCCAACATGGGATAAGCTAGACAACGATATGGAACATTCTCCATGACAAGTGCCACTATCTGTTATCACTTACAACATGTGCAGACTTTATTACTAATGGACTTGCCTCCATGGCAATGGTTTAGTTGCTCGTTCATTACACGTAGTGCTGGGATGTATGTCATCCATCATATTAACAGGTGAAGGCTACCTTCACAAGGGGTGGTATTGTCAACCTTCACAACCACATGGCAATGGTTTAGTTGCTCATTTGTTACACATAGTGCTGGGATGTATGTCGTCCATCATATTAACAGGTGAGGCTACCTTCACAAGGGGTGGTATTGTCAACTTTCACAACCACTTGTGGGCTATGAGGAATCTCCGTGGTCTTGTGGCTGGAAACTGTCGGCACCAGTTCGGCATCAATGTTTGGGCAGGGATTATTGGCGACTGCCGTGTGGGACCAGTCATCCTTCCACAGTGCCTTGCATGCAAGGCATTAGTGCGCTTCCTGTGAGTGACCGTGCCTCCCCTGCTTGGAAGATACACCTTTGGTGGTACAAAGGGTAATGTGGCTACAACATGGTGGTGCTCCAACTCACTGTCCTCTTGAGTATGGAGATAAAACACTACACTGAGGTGACAAAAGTCATGGGATAGTGATAAGCACGTATACAGATAGTGGTAGTATCGTGTACGCAAGGTATAAAAGGGCAGTGCATTGGCGGAGCTGTCATTTTTACTTAGGTGATTCATGTGAAAAGATTTCTGACGTGATTATGGCTGCATGACGGGAATTAACAGACTTTGGTCACAGAATGGTAATTGGAGGTAGACGCATGGGACATTTCATTTCAGAAATCATTAGGGAGTTCAGTATTTTGAGATCCACAGTGTCAAGAGTGTGCTGAGAATACCAAACTTCAGGCATTACCTCTCACCACAGACAACGCAGTGGCCGATGGCTTTAACGTAACGACAGAGAGCAGTGGTGTTCCCGTAGAGTTGTCAGTGCTAACAGGCAAGCAACACTGTGTGAAATAACCACAGAAATCAATGTGAGATGTATGACGAATGTATCTATTAGGACATAGGGGCAGGATTTAGCGTTAATGGGCTGTGGCGGCAGACGACTGACGAGTGCTTTTGCTGACAGCACATCACCTGCAGTCCCTCTCCTGGGTTCGTAACCATGTCAGTTGGACCTGTAAGACTGGAAAACCATTGCCGGATCAGATGAGTCCCGATTTCAGTTGGTGATAGGGTTAGATTGTGGCACAGACCCCATGGAGCCGTGGACACAAGCCATCGACAAGGCACTGTGCAACTGGTAGTGTGCTCCATAATGATATGGACTGTATTTAGATGGCATGGACTTGGTCCTCTGGTCCAAATGAACAAATCATTGACTGGAAATGGTTATGTTCAGGTACTTGGAGACCACTCATAGCCATTCATGAACTTCATGTTCCCAAACATGTCACCGGGCTATAGTTGCTCATAATTAGTTTGAAGAACATTCTGGACAGTTCAAGTGAATTATTTGGCCACCCAGATTGCCTGACATGAATCCAATCAAACATTTATGGGACATAATTGAAAGGTCAGTTCATACACAAAATTCTGCTCTGGCAACACTTTTGCAATTATGACGACTGTAGAGGCAGCATGGATCAATATTTCTGCAGGGGCTTCCAATAACTTGTTGAGTCCATGCCATGTCGAGCTGCTGCACTATACCAGGCAAAAGGAGGTCCGACATGATATTTGGAAGTATCCCATGACTTTTGTCACCTCAGTGTAGTGCTGATAGAACATTCCCACTTGTCAAGTGTGTTACCATGTGTGCTTTCAATCATTGAATCCTACACTGTCAAAGATATTTCATCTCTAGCTTCAAGTTGATGTACCTCCTTTGGAATGCACTTCCGGCCATATCTCCATATGACATTTATTGCTTCTTAGCCTTTCGGGGCACATTTTGTGCAGTTTTTCACCATTTAGCAAAAAAACCCTGTACATACTGTTCGGTTTAAGCAGGGGAATACCTGCAGCTACTCAGTTGTTTTACTGTTGATAATGTCTTCCAATTTCATCAGATTGAACAGCTAAAAATTTGTTAGAAGAAGTATGTTCGGTGTGCAAAATATTGTTGTGTGTGAAAATCTATCATAGCAGAACATGTCTGATGAGCTCTTGACTGTCAGCCACAGTGATGTAAATAACACTTACCAAGCAAAGTACAGACCATTACCCATTGACTTACAGCTTCCATCTCTGGTTAGATCAATTTCAGTATAACATACAGCGTGACCCAAAGGCCATTAACATTTGAAAAATGTACCATTTCGTGGAATAATGGAGGCAAAGAGTAAAAACTGACACACATCCCTGAAATAACGTGAGGTTTTATTGAAATAAAGAAAAGAGAGCAAAAACTGGCCAACAGTGGCACTGGACAGCAACACATCAGTGACACTGCAGGAGAATTCTATAAAATGATCTGTAGTGGGAGAGGGACTCAGATCATCCCTAGCCTGGCTGATAAACATCTACTGGAAGGTACAACTTTTATGTGGGATGGTGCTGTACCCCGTAGTGCTATACATGTGAAAGACCTTTTGCGCACATAGGTTGCTGAGAATAGCATTTTGAGCCGCCACTTCCATCATGCTTGGCCTCCCAGGTCCCCAGACCTCAGGCCTTGTGATTATTGGTTGTGGGTTACGTGATGTCATAAGTCTACTGCGATCATCCAACTTCATTGAGGATGCTGAAAAACATCATTTGATGATAATTTCTCACCATACCTATTAGTATGCAGAGATTCTCTCTGGTTCCGAGCGGCTAACAGAAGTGGTAAAGGCTGCCAGTCTTGCTTGCAAGATGAAAGCAGAGCTGACCATTTGCAGCATAGTTGACAGGACCGATTGCGGGCCTCTGGTACAGAGCCGAGTGGAGGGTCTGAATCAGAGGCTCAGACAGTTCTGCGGCCGTGTAGGCTACAGATTCCTCGACTTGCGCCAAAGGGTGGTTGGGTTTCGGGTTCTGCTGAATAGGTCAGGTGTCCACTATACGCGGGAGGCAGCTACATGGGTAGCAGGGGCTGTGTGGCGTGGACTGCGCAGTTTCTTAGGTTAGAGGGTCTCGGGGAAAACACAAGAAGGGCCACAGTCACAAAAGGTGCAGGCTGAACACCGGAAGAACGCAGATACCGGAACCATTGGTATAACAGTTGTAAATTGTCGTAGCTGTGTTGGGAAAGTACCAGAGCTCCAAGCACTAATAGAAAGCACTGATGCTCAAATCGTTGTAGGCACTGAAAGCTGGATATAAGCTCAGCCGAAATTTTTACGAAGAACGTAAAGGTGTTCCGAAAAGATAGGCTAAACACGGTTGGCGGTGGCGTGTTTGTTGCTGTCAGAAGTAGTTTAACTTGTCGCGAAATTGAAGTAGATACTTCTTGTGAGTTAGTATGGGCAGAGGTCATTGTTGGCAACCGGAATAAAATAATAATTGGATCCTTTTATCGTTGTAGGCACTGAATTGAATATTGTAATCCAGTTCAGATGAACAGTTGCTGAAAGGTTCAAAGAAAACTTGAGTTTGGTTTAAAACATTAATTTACCCTTAATATGTTGGCGAAAATACATGTTTAATTGCGGAGTTACGCATAAAATATCATTCGAAATTGTGCTAAATGCATTCTCTTAAAATTATTTTGAGCAGTTAGTTCATGCGCCCACGCGAATAGTAAACGGTTCTGAAAACACACTTGACCTCTTAGCAACAAATAATCCTGACTTAATAATGAGCACAGGGTTGTCATAGGGAGATTGAATATTGTAATCCTCAAATCCTCGAAAAATAAGCAAAAAATATACCTATTCAAAAAAGCAGATAAAAATTCACTTGATGCCTTCCTGAGAGACAATCTCCACTCATTCCAAATTAATTATATAAGTGTGGACCAGATGTGGCTTAAATTCAAAGAAATAGTATCGGTAGCAATTGAGAGATTTATACCAAATAAACTAACAAACGACAGAGCTGATCCTCCTCGGTACACAAAGCGGGTTAGAACACTGTTGCAGAAACAACAAAACAAACAAGCCAAATTTAAACAGACGCAAAATCCCCAAGATTGGCGATCCTTTACAGGAGCTCAAAATGTAGCGCAGAGTTCAATGCGAGACACCTATAACAGTTTCCACAACAAAACTTTGTTTCGAAACCTGGCAGAAAATCCAAAGAGATTCTGGTCATGTGTGAAGTATGTTAGCAGCAAGAAACAATCAATGCCTTCTCTGCACTATAACAATGGCGATACTATCGAAGACAGTGCTGCCAAAGCAGAGTTACTAAACACAACCTTCTGAAATGCCTTCACAAAAGAAGACGAAGTAAATGTTCCAGCATCCAAATCGAGAACAGATGCCAACATGAGTAATGTAGAAGTAAATATCCTCGGAGTAGTAAAGCAACTCAAATCACTTAATAAAAGCAAGTCTTCTGGTCCAGACTGTATACCAATTAGGTTCCTTTCCGAGTATGCTAATGCATTAGCTCCATACTTAAAAATCATATACAACCGTTCGTTTGACGAAAGATCTGTACCCAAAGACTGGAAAGTTGCGCAGGTCACACCAATATTCAAGAAAGGTAGTAGGAGTAATCCACTAAATTGTAGGCCCATATCATTAACGTCGATATGCAGCAGGATTTTAGAACATATATTGTGTTCGAACATTATGAATTACCTCAAAGGAAACTGTCTATTGATGCACAGTCAACATGGGTTTAGAAAACATCGTTCTTGTGAAACACAACTAGCTCTTTATTCACATGAAGTGCTAAGTGCTATTGATAAGGAATTTCAAAGCGATTCTGTACTCCTGGATTTACGGAAGGCTTTAGACACTGTACCACACAAGTGACTCTTAGTGAAATTGCATGCTTATGGAATATTGTCTCAGTTATGTGATTGGATTTGCAATTTCCTGTCAGAGAGGTCACAGAGCTCACAGTTCATAGTAATTGACAGAAAGTCATAGAGTGAAACAGAAGTGATTTCAGGCGTTCCCCAAGGTAGTGTTATAGGCCCTTTGCTGTTCCTTATCTATATAAACAATTTGGGAGACAATCTGAGCAGCAGTCTTAGGTTGTTTGCAGATGACACTATCGTTTATCGACCAATAAAGTCATCAGATGATCAAAACAAACTGCAAAACGATTTAGAAAAAATATCTGAATGGTGCAAAAAGTAGGAGTTGACCCTAAATAACGAAAAGTGTGAGGTCATCCACATGAGTGCTAAAAGGAACTCATCAAATTTCGGTTACAAGATAAATCAGTCTAATCTAAAAGCCGTAAATTCAACTAAATACTTTGGTGTTACCATTACAAACAACTTAAATTGGAAAGAACACATAGAAAATGTTGTGGGGATGGCTAACCAAAGGCTGCGTTTTATTGGCAGGACACTTAGAAAATGTAAGAGACTTACTAAGGAGACTGCCAACACTACACTTGTCCGTCCTCTTTTAGAATACTACTGCATGGTGTGGGATCCTTACCAGATAGGACTGACGGGGTACATTGAAAAAGTTCAAAGAAAGGCAGCGTGTTTTGTATTATCATGAAATATGGGAGAGTGTGTCGCAGAAATGATACGTGATTTGGGCTGGAAATCATTAAAAGAAAGGCGTTTTTCATTGCGACGGAATCTTCTCACGAAATTCCAATCACCAACTTTCTCCTCTGAATGCGAAAATATTTTGTTGACACCGACCTACATGGAGAGGAACAATCACCACAATAAAATAAGGGAAATCAGAGCTCGTACGGAAAGATATAGGTGTTCATTCTTTCGGCATGCTATACAAGATTGGAATAATAGAGAATTGTGAAGGTGGTTTTATGAACCCTCTGCCAGGCACTTAAATGTGGTTTGCAGAATATCCATGTAGATGTAGATTGTGCTGTTCACAACATTGTCTCTCAGCTACAGGTATTGTTGATGAGTGATGGCCAACATGTTAAGCATTTGTTACAAAGAACATAATCTTTGCTAAAAATAAATTGTCATGCTAATTATTGTTTTTGTATCATGTGAAGTACCATAAATTGGCCATTGTGTGCACTTTTTTTTTTTGTTTCAGTAAAGCTTCATGTCATTTCAAGAGTATGTGTCAGTTTTTACCTCTCTTCTTACGTTATTCCACAAAGTATTGAATTTTCAAATGTTAACAGACCTTTAGGTCACCCTGTATTTTAACCAGGTGTATGAGGGTTGCTCAGAATGTAATGCACAGCATTTTTTTTCTTCAACAATTCTGTATTGAACATAATGAGAATTACACACACGAGAGCATCTACACACCCTATTTTTCCACGTAATCTCCATTCCGTTCTATGGCCTTTGTCAAGTGTGAAACAAGGGCGTGTCTGCCCTGTTCGTACCAATCCTTGTCCTGGTGGTGGAGCCAGTGCTTCACTGTGTGAATCACCTCATCATCATCCTCAAAATGTCTTCCATGTAATGCATCTGTTCTAATGAATGACAACATCAGCTCGCTGCAACATGTCAGGTGTGACAGCTGTGGATGGTCTCCCCGACTGCTGGAAATCGTGGAGCTCCGCTGAACTGCCTTCTGATGACCTTGTGTCCTCCATGCGTAGCGACTAACTGCACTAATGTCGGCAGCAGATGCTCCATAGACTTTACACAAGCATTTGTCAATATTCCCCACAGTTTCTTTCTCTGCAGTAAGAAATTCAGTGACGGCACATTGCTTGTAATGAACATCACCTGCAGACACTGTTTTTAAACTGTCATGCAAATAGTCATCTGTGTTGATCAACTTCATGTGTCAGAAGTGATGGAAACTTGACGCACTCGCTCAGGAGACAAAAAATAATACATAGGTAACATTTTGCATTCGTAGCATTGTTTTCGACTGAGGGAAAAATGTGGTGCAGTACTTTCTGGGCAACGCTTGTAATTTGTTTCCTGACACAAGGGCAACTGTAAGATATATAGGAATTTTCCTTCTATTTTATCCAGTTGTCAGACAATTTTAGCATGTGCTGTAAATTTTCGTGTTTTTTTAGGCACATCCATTTATTGGGGGAGGAGGTGGAGGTTAAAGTCCTATGAGTTCCTAGCTCAATCCCTATTCTATTTTATATTAGTTATCAGCGAATTGCACTATATCTGGAAAAAGGTTTTAGTACTTTTTTCAGCCATTCCTCGTTTTATTAAGTAGTGTCTTATGTGAAATCTTTGTAGTGTACTTTTGGCATGCCATTTGTGTATGTGGTGATGGGATTTGTTATGCTTTCCAGGTTGGGGAGATAATTTACATTTATTACATTTGTTAATTACAAGTATTGCACTTAAGTGTGGAAAATTGCAATCAGACTAATTAAAGGCACTCAAATGTGCCATTTGCAATCGATAAAATTAAAGGATTTGGTGCTCCAGCTGCAGGAATGTAACGAAGGTACATTATAATTCCTCTTATTTCCATAAAAATTATTTATTTCAGGTCACAGCTATAGTGGTGATGGTTGCCCTTTACAAAATTAATAAATTATATCTGTGAAATGTTTAAACCTAAAGAACTAACAGATTTCATTATAAACCAATATTTAAAAATGGACAATTTCTCAGGTGTTATTTATTAACAACATTGACTTACTAGACAGACTTTTACTGGGGTGCATTTGTGCATTACTGGGCAGTAGTCGTCTGTGTTGTTCAACTTCCTGTTTTCACCTGACAGCAACTATGGGTGGCAAATGTTGCAGCAAATATGGTGCAGTTGGGCCAGTCTAGGTTGGGCATTAAAGAGCAATTACTGTGGTTATGGAAGTAAACACTGATGGTTGGTCAAAGTCTTGATCGTATTTACTGCCAAACTCAAAATGTCTCACACTGCACTTTGAAGCAAAATATCTCACATTAGAAGTGCATCAAAATCTTTCCTCTCTTCAGGCTTCCTGTAAAACTTCATTCGGAGTCTGTTCTAGTTTTACTGAAGTGTGAGTGTGCTGGCTTATGGACACATGCATTATTTCTCTATTTTAGTAAATTGGAAAGTAACCTACTGTGCTGTTTAGGCTCTTTTTAGCAACTTACTTTTTTACAACTTCTAATAACACAGTGAATAGTGCATTAATCATAAAACTAACAGTTGCCCATTTCAACACTGCAAGACGAATATTGCCACAAGCTGTGCTACATGCAGTGTGGTGTAGCATTTAGTACCACTGGCTGGTGTGTTGTGGGTTGTCAGTTCAAGTCTGACCACTGCTTGGAGAATAGGATTGTTGTGCCCTAGTTTCTCCATATAAACTGCAAACCAAAAAGGAGATCATGACCATGTGTCCGTCTTTCCTTCGTGCTTCTCACACAGAATCTACGGTTCTGTGTCGCCTTCGCATTGGCCACACTTAGCTGAACCCAGGCCACATCTTCCTCTATGGGGATCCACCCACTGCCGCTGTGCTACTTACCTAACCATGGCACACATCCTACTGCACTGCCCTAATTTGGCCACCTTACTGTGATACGTTAAACTTGCTGACAAGCTACCTCTGCTGCTAATGGACGACAACAAAGTGACTAATCTGGTTTTATGTTTTACCTGTGAAAGTGGTTTCTACTTCTCTCTTTGACATACCAAGTGAGGTGGCACAGTGGGTAGCACACTGGACTCACATTCAGGATGATGATCGTTGAAACCCGTGTCCGGCCATCCTGATTTAGGTTTCCCATAATTTCCCTAAATCCCTTCAGGCAAATGCCAGATGGTTCCTTTAAAAGGGCACAGCCGACTTTCTTCCCCATCCTTCCCTAATCCGATGGGATCGATGACCTTGCTGTTTGGTCTCCTTCCCCAAATCAACTGATCTCTTTGACGTATGGCACATTAGCCTCTTCATCCATGTGAGGGATTGGGGGGGTGCCTTGTCACTTGATCTGACCTAGGGGCCATGGCTCCCCAGGCGTGGTGGTCTGGCTTGGCTCCTGCCCTTCCTACGTTTTAATTCTTCTTATTCTTTCATATCTGTCATTGGTTTACTGGCTCATCATCATTGTTTCTTCTCTCAGATTTTATCATCTTGTTTGTGTTGTTAGTTTTCTTGCAAGTGGAAGCACCGATTGGTTGCAGAGGGTGCATCTACCATTGCATAGCATGTCCACTGGGCCTCTAGCTGCTCTCTGAGTGGGGAACCTATCCCACCTTCACTATTTTACCCATCTCTTACTTCAACTTGCTTCTGTCTCCTCGTTTTCTTGATTCTCAGATACAATCGAGTCTATCAGAATGTGTCTTTTGTGTCCTTCCTTTCACTCTACTATTCCTGGCTTGATGCAAAAAGTTTTAAGGGACCAATGACTTCGTAGTTTGGTCTCTCTAACCCCATCAATACATCCACCCATGCTGAGGTGCAGATCAGAGATAAGACCATTTTGTTCAAGGAAACTGAAGACCCGTTTGATGATCACAAAGCTTTGATGGGAGGGTCTACCTTCAATGCTAGTCATAGTGAAGAGAATGTGCCAACACAATGAGAACAGGAGGATCTCCCAGTTCTGCCATACAGAGGACCCTTTACAAGATCTAGATCTATAGTGCTGTGGTAGGCTCCCATGAGAACTACTGAAACAGTGGCTCACTTTTTCTCCAGGGAGAGAGTAATGCCAGAAGCTGTAGTGCAAGCAGTGCGGCATAGCAGTTAGGGTCACAGGTTGGCATGCTGCTAGTCGCTAGTTTGAACCTGACCACCTGCAATTACTTGTCATTAAATATTTATCAGTTAGGTTCTCAAATTTACAAACATAAGAAATATTTGTACATTCTGGAATATTTAATGTTTGTATAAGTAGTTACACTGTGTACCCAGGATTTGTTTTTTGTCTGTTCATTGGTGACTGTAATCATCATGTTTTCGGTACTAGTATTGTACTTCACTGACGACCCTGCTTTCGGATTTGGACTAGATTGTGGTTACTGCGTGGCAGTGTTTTAACTAAACAATTTACTATACCTTGTTGGTCCATCACCTAAAGCATGGGTAATTGTAAAGCATTACATATTTGTTGGTCAATCTTGATTTTGATAGTAAAGCATTGGACATCTAAGGACAAAATGTTTATTCAGCCATCCCAGAGTCACATAGTTTTTGTTATTTTTCATTTTTCTGGAAACATATCCTATTTAATTGTTGAGTATCACTCTGCCCACCTTCAGCATAGTGATAGTGAGGAGTGTTGTGGGATGGCCACCCTATGGCAGCAAAAGGAAAGGTAGGGTCAGTATTTGTGGGGATCAGGAGGCTCAACTGTCACTGCAGAATAGACCCTGTGGAATAATTTAGTTGTAGCTGTCCTTAAATATATTTTGTAGTACATATTAACAACAGAGATTAGAAACCAGATATGTTCTCTAAATCTCTAATTGCCACTAATGCTGTAGCAAAGTATTCTTTTAAGACTGTTGGTGTTTGTCGTCATATTCTGCATGATACTCAGATTTCATAATACAAAATTGAGTCAAACTTTAATACCATGATGATTTAATAGTTACTGTGAAGTTTTACCTATAAATTCATGATGGAGTGATTGAAAAAATTTCTTTAAATTATTAGTGCCAGTTTCTTAACATTGCCCTCTTTTGCCCCACTTTACATGTTTCATTATTATTATCATGTGTAAGCCTTGTAAAATTTACAATTTCTTGAATTTTATCGTAATAGAAGTTTTATTTTGCCATAGTCTCTCCAGTCAATGTGAACGTCCTCCCATAAAATTGTTGGTTCAAGTTTGCAAACATAAATTATTTGAAGGAAGAATAGGGTAGTCATTTTAACATTTTATAGCTCAATTGGATAGAAACCCTTGACCTCACTACAGGTGGGGTTTCTCTCTTCCTGGAAAGTGAGTGTCTTGCTGTTCCTTTTTATCCTTACCCAGAATCTCCCTCTCTTCTTCCTGACAAAGAAATGAGTAGTTTCGAAAACTAGGTAATGGGTTCCCTTTATATGTAATAAATAAACAAACAAACACCATCTGGTTAACAACTTTTTATCTGCCAACAACTGGCTTCGTTCTGCACTGCAGATAATCTTCAGGTGTATGATGGAACAAAAAGACAAAAACTATAATGATTTTACAGAAATGTGGTAATGCAAACAGTTGTCTCGTGTATAATAGAAATGAAAACAAAACTGTTTCTCCATATATAATTAAATAAAAAATTAATAAATTGCAAACTTAAAGGACACATTAATGTAATACATTTCAGCATGAACGATGCATTACACAGTAGTAGTTAAAAACAAATGTTATGAACATACTGACAGGACACTGTTCATCATACATTTTCATTCTTACTTACATGTTTTATAAACAATTTGAAAAGTCAGTACAGAATAGCCGAACATGTGTGAGACTTTGAGAAAGTTGTGTACATTTTGTGTGTAGTTTGTTTATTGGCAGTACTACAGAGTATTGACACTAACAAATAAAATTTTAAATATGTATAGCATAACTGTTTTCAGTTCATACAAAGAGAAACACACAAGTAGCGCTTTTATACACCTTGACCGAAAACATTTTGTTGTAGTACATCTGTGTTACTTTTTTGGTGATGAACTCTCAACACTTTGTTGACTATATTTACAAAAAAATCTATTGGCATTGATGTATGATTTGTCCGTTAATTTGGTTGATGAGAGAGAGCTTCTTGGCATGTGAACTCTACATAAAAACCCCTCATGGGCTCATGACTCTTTCATGAGTACGTGTGTGATGAGCATGGGACCCAAAGCTATTGCAGTGCCTACTTCCTTTCTTGTGTTGCAGTCTCTCATCTCTGACTGTCCTTCCTTCTCTTACTTACTTACTTTCTCATGATGGCAGCCTTTGATGTTGACCTAGCTGCTGCGTAGGTTCTGCCTTCTTTTCTCAATACATTCATTCATTTACTTTACATCACCATTTTGATTACACCTTCTGGATTTGATCTTCAGTCTCAAAATTCTATTTCTATAGTGTGGCCTGACCGGGGATGAAAGCCTTAAATAGCACCTACAGCTTGAAGTGTTGAATATCACGCGCGTACAATACCTGCTTGGTCTCGTATATGCATTTGAAAGCAAGTGCAGTAGTTAATCTCAGGTTATGGGGGCGTTACCTATATTTCTGGTACAGCCCCCCTGAGACCACAGGCATCACACCACTAATTCCTGAGCTCCTAGCTCCCCATGCATGCTGAGGAGTAGATGCTAGTCTCCCAGGGGCATCAGGACGCATGACAATAGCCATCATGCCAAATGACCTGTGATGTGGCTGGGTGGCACCTG
The DNA here is from genome assembly GCF_023864345.2 of Schistocerca serialis cubense. NCBI lineage: Eukaryota > Metazoa > Arthropoda > Insecta > Orthoptera > Acrididae > Schistocerca > Schistocerca serialis. Next base: position 76,165,713 of record NC_064640.1, read on the forward strand.
TGGGAAGAGCCCTTGATTGGAGTGGGTGGCATCAGGTCGTACATTTTGCATATCAGCATATCTAATTATACCAAAACAATGGCCATTCTGATCAACCATCTCGTGACACAGGTAGAGAAATTTCAATGTGGACAGGAGGAGGGAAAAGGGGGGGGAGGAGGAGGAGGACGAGGAGGAGGAGGAGGAGGAGGAGGAGGAGGAAAAGAAGAAGAAGAATCGGGACAAGGCTATTTCAGCTACCCTGGAGGTACCAAATACCCCCACGCAGCCGGATTGTAAACCAGTGTTCGCTGATGTGGTTCCATCCATGCCAGTGACAGGCAGTGATTATGAGGTGTGACCAGTCCTCCTGACCGCTTTTATTCATAACCTAGAAACACACAATGCGATCGTTCACTGGAACTGTAATTGATATTACTGTCACCTGCCTGAACTAAATCATCTTATTTCCTCATCATCTCCTATTTGCATTTCTCCCAAGAAACAATATATACTGATGACAATTCCCTAATGCCCTGTGGTTATTGCTCATTCTGTCAGAACCGTAATGGCCCCAAGAGGGCACATCTGGAGGGGTCTGTACACTGATTCACACAAATGTCGTCAGTGGGTGGATTTCCCTTCATACCACATTGGAAGCAATAGTGGTGCAGGTCCACATGAACTTAGCGATCGCTGTTTGTAATGTTTATTTATGTCCTGTTAGGCCTCTTATTTATATTGAGTTGACCACCTTAATTTAAAAACTCCCCTTCCCACCTCCCATTTTTTTCCTACTAGGGCATCTCCATGTGCACCATCCCCAGTGTGTACCACTTCATCTGGTAGAGGCTTTCTGATTGACCTGCTTCTTACCGACCATGATTTGTCTCTCCACAGTGAATGGTACTCCTCCCCACTTCAGTCTCCCCCATGGCACCTATTTGGTTATTGACATAACTCTCTCTTCCACCCCAGTCTCGTAGCTTCACTTCATTGGTCACTACATGATGATCTTCTGCATCTCCATCTACATACATATGTTGCAAGTCACTGTATGGTGCAGGGTGGAAAGTATCCTCTATCTCTACTAGGCATTTTTTTTCCTGTTACACTGGCAAATATAGCGAGGGAAAAAGACTGTCTGTATGCCTCCATATGAGTACTAATTTCTCATATCTTACCTTTGTGATCTTTACGTGAAATGTATGTTGGTGGCAGGAGAATCATTTTGCAGTCAGATTCAAATGTTGGATCCCTAAATTTCCTTAATAGTGTTCCACAAAAAGAATGTCACCTTCCCTCCAGGGATTCCTGTTTGATTTCTCAAAGCATCTCCACAACACTTGCATGGTGTGTGAACCTACCAGTAACAAATCTAGCAGCTTGCGAGGCAGCATGAATTCAAAGAAATAGTATCAATAGCAGTTGAGAGATGCCTATAATAGTTTCCACAGTGAAACTTTGTCTCAAAACCTGGCAGAAAACCCAAAGAGTAAAGTAAATTTTGCTAGGGCAAGACATAATCAATGCCTTCTCTACTTGATAGCAATGGAAATACTATCAATGACAGTGCTGCTAAAGCAGACTTACTAAACATAGCCTTCTGAAATTCCTTCATCAAAGATGATGAAATAAATATTCCATAATTCAATTCAAGAATGGGTGGTAACATAAGTGACTTAGAAGTAGATATCCTCGAAGTGGTGAAGCAACTTAAATCACTTAATAAAAGTAAGTCTTCTGGTCCAGACTGTATACCAATTACATTGCTTTCAGAGTATGCTGATACAATAGCTCCATACTTAATAATCATATACAACTGCTCACTCAATGAAAAATACGTACCCAAAGACTTGAAAGTTGTGCAGGTCACACCAATATTCAAGGAAGGCAATAGGAGAAATCCACTAAATACTGGTCCATATTACTAACATTGATATGCAGCAGGATTTTGGAACATATTATTGTGTTCAAATATTATAAATTACCTCAAAGAGAATGGTCTAATGACACACAATCAACACAGATCTAGAAAACATCATTCCTGTGAAACACAACTAGCTCCTTACTCACATGAAGTGTGGAGTACTGTTGACAAGGGATTTCAAAGTGATTCCATGTTTCTAGATTTCGAGAAGGCTTTTGACACTGTACCTCACAGGTGGCTTGTAATCAAATTGTGTGCTTATGGAATATCATCTTAGTTGTGTGACTCGATGCATGATTTCCTGTCAGAGAGGTCACAGCTTGTAGTAATTTACATAAAGTGATTGAGTAAAACAGAAGTGATTTCTGACATCCCCCAAAGTAATATTATAGGCCCCCTGCTATCTGTATAAGTGATTTAGAAGACAATCCAAGCAGCTGCCGTAGGTTGTTTGCAGAGGATGCTGTCATGTATCATCTAGTAGTCACCAGAAGATCAAAACAAATTGCAAAATGATTTAGAAAAGATATCTGTATGTGTGAAAATTGGCAATTGAGCCTAAATGATGAAAAGTGTGAAGTCATCCACATGATTGCTAAATGGAATCTATTAAACTTCCGTTAAAGGATAAATCAATCAAATCTAAAGGCCATAAATTCAACTAAATACCTAGGCGTTACAATTACGAACAACTTAAATTGGAAAGAACACACAGAAAATGTAGTGGGGATGGTGAACGAAAGACTGCATTTTATTGGCAGAACACTTAACAGATCTACTAAAGGGACACCCTACACTATGCTTGCCCATCCTCTTTTGGAGTACTGTTACATGGTGTGGGATCCTTACTAATAGGATGAATGTAGTGCATAGAGAAAGCTCAAAGAATAGCAGCATGTTTTATGTTACCAAGAAATAGGGGAGAGAGTGTCATGGACATGATATGAGATTTGGGGTGGCCATCATTAAAATAAAGGCATTTCTTGTTGCAGTGGTATCTTCTCACGAAATTTCAGTCACCAATTTTCTCCTCCAAAACCAAAAATTTTTGTTGATGCTGACCTACATAATGAGAAACTATCATCATAATAAAATAAGGAAAATTTGAGCTCGCGGGGAAAAATATAAGTGTTAGTTTTTTCCATGCACTGTTCGAGAGTGGAATAATAGAGAATTATTGCACAGGTGATTCAGTGAAACCTCTGCCAGTCACTTCAGAGTGATTTGCAGAGTATCCATGTAGATGTAGATGTAGATGTAGTTGTAGTTGTAGACGTTGGTAATAATAGTTGTCCTATCACAGTTCCCGGGGCACTCCCAACAATACCCTTGTGTCTGATGAACACTCGCTGTCGAGGATAACATACTGTATTCCATAACTTAAGAAGTCTTCAAGCCACTCACATATCTGTGAACCTTCATTAACAGCCTGCAATGGAGCACACAGTCAAATGCTTTCTGGAAATCTAGAAATATGGAATTTGCCTGGTTCCCTCCATTCATAGTTTACACTATATCATGTGAGAAAAGGGCAAGTCGAGTTTCACACGAGCAATGCTTTCTGAAACGCTGCTGACTCATTGACATAAGTTTCTCAGTCTCAAGAAAATTTACTGCATTTGAACTGAGAATATGTTCAAGGATTCTGCAGCAAACTGGTGTTACGGATATTGGTCTGTAATTCTGCGGCTCCGTTCTTTTACCCTTCTTGTACACACAAGTCGCCTGTACTTTTTTCCACTTGCTTCAGTCTGTGTGCTGGGTGAGAGATTCACAATAAATGCAAGCTAAGTAATGGGCCAATGCCATAGAGGGCTTATTTGTTTCCACTCTTTCAGTTGTTTCTCTACACCAGGAATGCTTGTTACCGTGTCTTCCATACAGGAGTTTGTTCAATGATCAAATGGTGATATGTTTTCATGGTTCTCCTGCATGAAAGATTTCTTAAATGTGAAATTTAAAACTTTGGCTTTCATTCTGCTATCTTTAACAGCCACACCAGACTGGTCCTCAAGTGACTGGACTAGCACATTGATCTCCAGACTACAATTTTCAGTTTCTAAGTGAGATGCTATCAACTGCTTGTCTGCTTTTTCTACCAGAAACACTCTCCTAGCCATCATGACTGATTTATTAACTAAGATCTGGCCTGTTTGTAGCTACAAGGTCTAAGCTGTTTCCGTTGTGTTTGGGAAGCCAAACTAGCTGCTCAAGACAGTTTTCAGAAAATTTATTCAAAAGCACTTCGCAAGACTGTCTGTGTCATAGTGTATACTTGTGGGTTAAAGTCACCTCGGAGTAGTGTTGCATGATCTGAGTAGAATCAGGTGACTGGTAAAAACTTCCAACAATTAACTTGGTTTCTTCTAGACATTGTATACAGGACCAGATAACTTCACTGTTACACTCAACTACAACCTCAGTAGAGACAGTGCTTGTGTCAACAGTCCATCTCCTATGAGGCTGAATCTGCCTTTGTTCCAAGACTCGCTAAATATTGCGAGAACTTTCTTGGAGGGCAGTAAATTTAGGAACTTCGTTATGAATACTTTGACAACTTACTGATAAAATTTTGACAGTCAAAGTGTCTACTCTTAGTACAGTCTGACTTCCCTTTCTGCTTACGAACTGGGAAGTGTTCATCAGAGTAGCTCAAGCTACTGCATAGCCTAAAAAAATCCGTGTGTACTCTACAAGTACTCTGGTCTCAAAGTATCTACTTCCTTTGTGTAGTGCACACCTGACCTATCAAATGGAGCTCTACAAATCCCCACCCAATAACACAGATCTAGAAATCTGCAGCCAGTACTGTCAGATAGTTGCCAAAGGCTTTTTGGTTGATACCCTCCACTCGTCTCCCAACCAAAGGATCTCAGTGAATTCCGGGAACACTTTGCAAATTGCAAACTCAGATTGCACCCTGTGCATGAGGCCAGCAGCCTTCATCACCTCCGCCAGCTGCATGTACGAACTAAGGATGGCCTCAGAATCCATGGGATGGGCGCTGTTGGTGCAAACGTGAGCCACAACTTTCAGATGACTGTGCCCTGCATACTCAATAGCCACAGGTAAGGCTTGGAGCTCCTGATAACTAGCATGTTGTGACGGTGACAACTTTCCGCTGATCCTGTCACTATTTTGCCACCACCAGATTACCAACTTCCATGTAGCATGCTTCAAAGATCCAAGTGGCAGATGTATGCCTCTGCTGTTACCTTCGCCCCCTCTCTGTCAAATTGCATCAACAGTGTAGTCCAAAACATCTGAGATGTGATTACCTGCGCCACTAGAACTGCTTTCCCCCTTTCTGCAGGTCACATCCATTGCCGGCCAGTGTCATGGTGAACCCAAGACACCACAACAGCTATTCGGGATCATCATCATGCCCTGAAACATCTCAAGCAGCACTTTTCATAAGGCTGCCCTCCTCACTTTCAAGCAACTCCTTGCTAAGGCTCACTATCTAATTAATTGCAGTAAGAAGGAATACACAGAGCACTATGTCTCCACCTCGGGACTGTAAGCCTCTTCCTCCCAGGTGTGGGCCAAGCTTGTCTGCTGGGACACCAGAGGTCAACAACTGTTCCGGATCTTGTCCTTCATGGTGGTCCTTGCACCGACACGTCAATTTTTGCTGAGTACCATGTGACCCACATAATGACAGTATCGGCATCCTCTTCTTACCCGACTACCTTTTTAATGTGGAAATGACAAGTTGAAGACATCCTCCTATGTTACACCCCCTGCACTCTGTTGAGTAGTGGGTGCTCTTTAACTCCTTGACTATAATTGTTCAGGAATGGGATAGCTGTGGGTGGGACTCCTCATCTCGCATGAAGAGCCCCAGGGATGCCTACCTGCTGCCTTAACTATGTCTCTTAGCTTGTATTCATTATTGACAGCCAAACTGATGTCCATTACATTTTAGGCCTCTCACTTTTACTGTTCTGAATTTGCCAACTAGAAGGCATTCTTTGCTCTGTAACTGTCTTTGTCCCTCATTGGGTTGGTGGCGGTTGGGTGTGGGGCGGGGTTTCTCTTGCTGTGAGTCAGTCCTGGGAGGCGCCGTGTCTGCTCTTACCTACATGTTGTCTCAAACCATATACATCTCTGTACGGAGTGAGATGGTGCAGTGGTTAGCACACTGGACTCACATTCAGGAGGATGACACTTCAAGCCTGCGTCTGGGCATTCAGATTTAGGTTTTCTGAGATTTCCCTAAATCTCTCCAGGCAAATGCCAAGATGGTTCCTTTGAAAGGGCACATCCAATTTCCTTCCCCATCCTTGATACAATGTGAGCTTGTGCTGTGTTGTTATTGACCTCGATGTCGGTGGGACATTAAGCTCAGTCTTCCTTCCTCCCTTCCTTGCATATCCATAAAATACTTCTCAGCTCTGGCATCATTATTGCCTTTTATGTCTCGATTTTACCACTCCTTCATACTTTCATCATTGTAACAAGTTCCTGGCAGATGTCACTGGCTCCAGTTGAACTAAGCTTGATCAACAGACTGATGACCTTTCTTTCTAGTACCTTAACCCTCAATTAACCAACCAACCAATTAACACAACAATTGTGTACTCTCTTTGTTCAGTATGCATAACTGTGGCTGATCTAACTGAGCTGTTCATCCTGAAATAATTTATGTGTTCACACTAATTGTGCAATAAGGAGTCTTCCAACTTTTATAAAATAGTGTGTAGGATACGGGCTGTATAAAATTTTGTCAACAACAGAGTGATCGTATTGTTGTACTGCACTATGTGCACTTCCCTAGCTCATACTTTAGATCTCCTAAACAGTTTGTCAGCTGCATTGTATGTTGGAGAGGGGAGGTAGACTATTCAGCTATATTTCTTTTTGTTCAGCATTACCCATTTTGTATATTGTCCATTTAGTATCTAAATTTTGTTTAGTTCTACAAGAGAGGTTTTTTTCTGTTGTTATCTCATATTTCCTTCATCATGTTAATTTTATTGTAAATGTCCTCTGTATTTAGTGGCAACTAGTGCATTTTATAAGTCTAAATGCTGTGAAGGTTTGGTTGTGAGGATTAAATGAACTGCTGTTAATATTACTGTCTGTGGTTTTGGGTTCTCCTTGTAGTTTGAGGGAATATTAATGATATTTATTGGAGAAAAATATTGAAGGAAAGTTGAAGTAATTAACTCTCAAGTTTAGCACAGAAAACTTACGAGGTATTTTAATGTATTCTGCAGAACCATTGTAGAGTAGAGAGCATTGAGTCGTGTCTGTGGTGATGGCCCAAATTCTTAATAATGCTCTCATTACAGTTTGTAGATTGATTTTATACAAAGTTGATTCAAAAGTCAGCAAGTAATCCACTAAGAAGGCTACCCATACCAGAGCCTTGTTCTTGTTGATAGAATTTGTTGTGAAGTGAAATTTAGTTATGCTTAGGACAAGCTGGAGGAAATGTATTAGTACATCTATTTTGCCACATTTATGGACTTGTTTTTCATGAGATGCTTGTAATTGTTTTGTTGGTTATGCCAGTACAGCAAATACACTGCCAGAAAAAAAAATAGTACACCATTTTAGTGGTTTCCAGTTCACTCAAGATTTATTGTTGCTGCAGTGCATATGGTGTACATGAGCTGATTACAGTAATAGAGCAGTAGCACAAATGGTTCTGAGGCCCCTAGTATTGACCCATGCTGAAACAATTACTACATGGTGTATCCTCCATGGGCAGCAGTGCAGGTGCTGACTCTGGCAGCCAGTTAATCGTACAGATGGAAAATACTGTCACGGGAAACATTACACCATGCCTACTTGACCTGTTCACGTATTTTTGTAAGAGTTGTTGGTTGACGAGTTGCTCGATTTGCTTCTCATCTCATCATATCCCACACGTGCTCGATTGGAGACAAGGTTAGAGATCGTGGTGGCTAGGGAAGTTGCTGCATGTCATTCAGAGCCTATTGAGTTTCTCAGACTGTGTGGGGGCGAGCATTATCTTGTTGGAACAACACATCACCTTCCAATTGCAAGAATAGCAAAAGAATGGGTCTAACAACATTCTGGACGTACCAAGCACTGGTTAGTGTCCCCTCCATAAACATCAAAGGTGAACGAAAATTGTAGCTTATCACACCCCAGACCATAAGGCCTGGGATGAGGCCAGTGTCTCTTGGACGAATGCACTCCATCAGACAGTGGTCACCAGGTCTACCTCGTACATGTAAATGACCATCACATGCATGCAGGTAGAACTTGCTTTCATTGCTGAAGGCCACAGCATATCATTCCATCTTCCAAGTGATCCTCTGACAGTACCAGATGAGCCATGCATATCAATTCTGTGGTGTAAGTTGAAGATGGGCTAGAGGTGTGCGTGCCCATATTTTCACAGCTAATAGCTGCTTCACAACAACTTGTATTAGCATGTCTGGGCTCACAAGCCCTCTTGTCTGTGCTGTGGCAGCTGTACAATCTGCCACTGCTGCCCTTACAATATGACAGTCTTGGTGGGAGTCTGTGCTGCGTGGATGTGCAGAATCTCGTCTATGGGTGTGAGAATGTTCACAGGACCACGGACACCAGCATCATTGTGCAGCTGACACAGTATGTCCATCTTGTGGCAGTTCTCCAAAAGGACCATCCCACCACTCAGAAGGCCACAGTTTGACCCATTTAAAACTCACTCAGTTGAGTGAAGAAAGCATGTGTACATCTCCGTGGCATGGTTTCCCGGTTGCTTCACACGTTTGTATCACACTGAACCTTCTGGCTGTGAGCATTCCCCATTAAAGGATGGACACAGATGGCCCTCTATTAGTTATGCCACTTTACTATCTGTTGGCGGACGACATTGAAATCATCATCAGTACATCTGTTATCCCCCCAGGTGTATTAACCCCATCAGTGGAAATGAACTAGGTCATTGTTAGGTCTTCCCAGGTGTATTAACCCCATCAGTGGAAATGAACTAGGTCATTGTTAGGTCTTCCCAGGTGTATTAACCCCATCAGTGGAAATGAACTAGGTCATTGATAGAAAACGAATAGGTTTGATACTTTCAGTGAAGTTACAACTAGTTTTTGGTAAGTGAGACCTTTCAAATGTTAAATTCTTGGAAGCTGTATAATATACTTCTTTATTACTTCAAGGAGAGATTTCACTATTGGGCTAATTAAAGAATACTTCTCACTTATTTATGAGAAGGATCAGATATGAGAGGTAAAGGGCTTTTTTTTTTTCTAAACAGAACAGTATTCTTTTTGTAACAGATAGGAATTTATTACTATTACAAATTTCACTAATTTGAAAAAAAAGTTTGAAATTTAGCTGTAGAATTTTCCTCCTCAGTGTAGTTTTTGTGAAAGAACTGGAACATATTTTCAGTATGGTGTTCCTTGTCGATTACTACCACCACGTTCCTTATTTTGGCCTTGGTGGTGTTGTCAGACCGCAGTTGAAGTTCTTCAGTCGCTTACGCAAGGCTTTATCAGTAATCAGGTTTTGTTTGTGGAATATAATTATTTGCTGAACTTTGAGAAATCAGCTGGAGTTTTTCCGGAGCAAATGAGATCTTTTTACTATTTACTTGTGGGAAGTATGTTGCAAATTATATTTTAGTTGTTCTTGAGTAGGTCCTTTTCTCTATCACTAAATTCATTGAAAGTCATATTTGTCACTTCTTTGGATGAATATTTAGTTTAATTTCGTTACTTTAATAGGAGGGACTAAAGTTTTGTAGTATGTTTCATGCTACTAATTCCAGTTTAAATTTGATTAATTACCTTGTTAATTCTGTTTTGGAAGAGTGGTAATTGTGCAGGACAGTGTAACATCTCTAAATTCAGTATATATAAGGAGCAGTGAAATGAAAATGAGACCGATTGAAGAAAGTTAGTAAACTGTTTAATATTTCAAAAGTAATCACCATACTGTTAATAAAAAATAAAATTCAGAATGAGATTTTCACTCTGCAGCAGAGTGTTTGCTGATATGAAACTTACTGGCAGATTAAAACTGTGTGCCGGCACTTGCCTGCGAAAGGCAAAGGTACCGAGTTTCAGTCTCTGTCCGGCACACAGTTTTAATCTGCCAGGAAGTTTCAAAAATAAAATTGCTTTTGTCCGGGCTTTTTCTGCTTTTTGTATGTTGTACAGCTGCTGTTGATGATGGTTCAGAATCAAAACCAGTAGCAAAATAAAAAATAACGTTATTACAGACAGTACAGTGGTATGCATTTTTTAAAATTTGTAGTTGCTGTTGACTATCGCCTAAACAAGATATTCAGTAAATGTATTAATAGTTATGATGATTAATTCTGAAATAATAAACAGCTTACTTACTTTGTCACATCTGTCTCATTTTCATTTGACATCCCATTATACTAATATGTATTAAACTTATCTTTTTTCCTTATAAGGAAATATTATTTTTTAGTAGAGCCACCTCATATAGACTGCAGATGAGGTTTTTAATTCAAAGATAATCTCTGGGAATAAATAATTTTGTAATTAGTGTCTGGAGGTGATACTTCATTGTACTGAACTGCTCTATTCAGTAATTGGTTTGTGGCATTCTTTAACTAAATTAGCATTTAATAATTTATAGTTGTGTAAAAGTTATGTGGAAAATTGTTATAAGGATGCATTCTGTCTTGATTTCAGTGAACTGCTTTTTGTTAGTAGAACTGAATGGCATAAAATTCGGGGAGCTCAGATGCTTGTGGCGATGAAGGTGATATCAGTTGCATTCGATACAGATTTTGGAGCTTTGCAATCTCTTCCATCACCTGCTGAGTATATAGGTTATGTACTTTGTGTAGGCACATGTGTCTTTGGACCATGGGTGCCGTACAGGGATTACTTAGCAATTTATAACAAGCCCTTATGGGTAAGTAATATTGTTATGTTTGTTTTCACGTTACATTAGTAAAATATTATGATAAAACAGGTTTTATGTCACTTTTATGCAGGTTATCCAGATCTGAATTCTTTGTTAGAAAGTTTTAAATGTGTGTTACGCATGGAAGAAAAATAGTTCAGTTCCCACCTTATAGTCATGGAAGATAATATAAGCCACATGTACTCTAAAAAAATTGTGTTAGGCTCCTGGTGGAATGATTTATCCTAGGATATTAAGGTAATTTGATGCATGAGTGGATTCTCAATATATATTAATATTCCAGGAACTTCAGCAGTTATGAGGGCCCTTATAGCCACTCATTCACACAAATATGTGTTTCATATTACAGCCATTTTGTGCGGACAGTTTCATGCACATAATTTTCCCATCATTCTAAATTTTCTTTCTTTATCAGGGTAAAAGTATGTTCTTCCAACTGTGTTCACTCCACCGTACTATGCTGCATACGCTTGTCAGTTTAGGCTTTACTTGGGTTTATCTCTCATAATTCCTCTGTCCTTATTCTCTGATTGTGACTGTACTGCAGTATCGGTTCAGACTCGAGAGAGTGTAGGTGGTCTAGGAAAAAAAAACCACAAGTTTGAAAGCTGAGTTACAACGCTGAAGTTCTTATTTATGTGCCTATCCACTAGTGCAGCCACTTTGCAATGTGTGTTAGGCGACAACTTCTTGCTGCTGCAGCAACATCAGAGGGTCAGTTGATCATGCTAAAACTGTCTCGCAGATTTAAACTGTGCCAGGACGGGAACCATGCCTTTTGGGACTCCTACCGATTGAGCTACTTGGGCACAACTTAAGACTCGTCCTCACAGCTTCACTTTTCCCAGTAAATACTTTCTGAATTCCTGGACTGGCACACAGTCTTAATCTTTCATCAAAAGCAACACGCACACTGTTGCAGAGTGAAAGATTCATTGTGGAACTTCATTGTGCTGCTTCTGAGTGATTATCACTCTTATTAACATTGGGTGATGAATTCTGACTATTCCACCAGTATGTGTTATGAATTAACGTCTTTCATCCAGTTTCCTTTTTTACAACAAAATGAGTCTCCTCATCCACAACCAATTTATATTTTGTTTCCTTTCACATCATTCTCACTTTTTGTGGGGGTCCTTACATGGAGTCATTTCTTTTAATTGTGTTTCTAAGTGATCATTCTATTACTATATTGTACTAACCTATGTTGGTGATTGTAAGTGTATCAGAGTGGAAGGGATTTCCTCATTTCATATGCATGTGAATCATTTTAATTGTATAAAATGTTTTCTTTTTTCCTCATATTTTGTTTGCAAATTGGGTATATGAAGTAGAAATAAAGACTGGTTAATGTACCAATTCAGACTATAGTTGATGTGACATGTAAATGTGGTCTGAAGTTTAGCTCATCTCCCTGTCTTGAAAGATAAATCTCTATACTTAGCAGTAGACCAGTGGCCCTATGTACTTAGCTTAATTGTTTCAAAAAATAGAGCATCTCAAACCATTCAGTCTTTACTCATGCATGTATGCAGTAATATATTACGAATGACAAAACCGTTGTATTAGTAGTGTCCTCATGAATATTTATTCAGTTATAAAATAACCAGGATAACTATACTGGACCACTGTAAATGATTCATTGGTTTCCAAATTTCTGTATTTTTCCAAGTATTACATGTACAGATATTATTAGTGTATGAATAGAACCATAAACTTGTAGTTTTGCATTGTGCCCTTCAGTTGGCATTAAGACTGTAATGCCTTGACAAAATGGTGACAACGCAAGAAAAGAGTTATTGTGTATTGGAATATGCAGAGAGACACCGTAGAACATCTGTACAGTGCAAAACGAAAACTTGCCGAGTTTGATGCCTGACTTTTTACTCGGTAGTGTACAAGGCTATTATTAATTATTCATTCGTTCGGCTATTCCTTGATGTGTCAGGATGTGTCCTCTCAGCTGATTCTTCCTTTTAGTCAAGTTCTACCAATAAGGTTTTCAGCATTCTTATTCTCTTTTGTCTGATGTGTGTATCATCCATATTTTACTTTCATACAAAGTAGCATTTCAGTCAAATACCTCCATAAAAGATTATGCATAGTCATATTAAAGGTGGTATGCCCTTGCCTCCCTTCAACCTATGAAATGACATAACCAGTCAGTTGTAAGAATATCTACAATAAATAAATAATCCAAACTGTGGGGTAACTTGACATTTTCACATAACAACCTATTACCTGAGGTGAAAGCAAGTAAACTTAGTATCAAACTTCAAACCTTTGAATTTGTAATCTGACATTTATCAGCTTAGCCACCAAGCAATGCAATCATATTTGTAGATAAGAAAAACTGGCAAAATAGCTCGATTATGTCCAAATGAAATATATGAGGACTTAAAAAATATCTCATAATGGGCCTTGCTTTTCGCAGGCTCTAATCGTGTGTGATATCTGTTTAGTCAGAAATCTTCCTTCAGACATTAATTTCTACTTGAAGAAAGTAAATTGGTTTTAATTTTATTAAACTGTCAGTGGTATTTCATTGCCTTAAATAAAACAGCTGATCACTGATTATATAGCCTGAATCACATTCTGTGGATCCCACAGAGAGAAATCTCTGGGACATGGAAAGAAGCCATAGGTGTAAAATTTATTTTAAGTGTTGTACAAAAGAGTGATTTAAATTTATGAAATATGTTAGTGTTACAATGCTAATGTTAACTGTATAGTAAACTAGTGCATTAATTTTGAGAGGTTATGTAAAGATATCCTTTAATGGTACCCAATGGTAAGTTATTAAATGTTGTCTTCAACTCCACCATTTTATGTCCAAAACAGTTAATATGCTGTGGCAGGGTGTTGGATAAAAGTCTACCCATGTATTCAACAACTTTCTATAATGTTGTTAAAATCTTTGTCGTGGTAGAGATGGTTTGTGTTCCTGGTATTATAATTAGATCTTATGTTTCTTTTATGAGAGAAGGGAAATATTGGTTATTATATTAGATTAAATGTACTTATGTTTCCAGTAGATCCATAATGAGGAGATCCTCCAGGATGTAGAACATGTCTGAAAACAAGAATACTCAATAAATATTTACTATGAACAACAGATATGCTAATGCACGTTCCACAGATCCGAAGTGAAATGGTCCTCACGGATGTGGAATAAGTAAAATTGTAACTATACCCTGACGGGAAAAAGCAACACCAAAATAGTAATTAATGTAGAGTAATGAAATTTCGGGAATGCATTTGTCTAGGTAACATTTTTGAGTGAATAACACTGCAAGATTACAGGTTAATATAAGTGCAAGATAAGCCATTCCAAATGTAAAATTCTGGTTCATTAATAACTGGTAAAAATGCCAGAATGTCCAACAGAAGCATGCAAATGTGCATGTATTGTGTTGTACAAGTACTAGGTGTCAGTTTGTGGGATAGTGTTCCATGCCCGTGACACGTTGTTGGTCAATACAGGGACATTTAATGCTGGTTGTGAATTACACTCCAATTGTTGTCCAATGATGTCCCATATGTGCTCAACTAGAGACAGATATGGTAATCGAGCAAGCCAAGGCAACATGTCAACTCCCTGTAGAGCATGTTGGGTTATAACAGTGGTATGTGGGCGAGCACTATCCTCTTGGAAAAACACACTCTGGAATACTGTTCATGAATGGCAGCACAGCAGTTTGAATCACTAGATTAACGTAAAAATTTGGAGTCAGGTAGTGTGGGATAGCAATGAGAGTTGCATATGAAATAGCTCTCCAGACCATAACTCTAGGTGTAAGTCAAGTGTGTGTAGCACGCAGACAGGTTGCTTGCTGGCCCTCAACTGGCCTCTTTATAATCAACACACAGCCATCACTGGCACTGAGGCAGAACCAGCTTTCATCATAAAACACAACAGTCCTCCACCCTGCCATCCAATGAGCTCACATTTGACACCACTAAAGTCACAATTGGCAATGGTGTGGGTCAGTGAAATGCACACTACAGGGCATCTGACTTGGAGTTATTTTTGAAGTAACCAATTTGTAAGGGTTTGACATGTTACTGTGGTGCTCATATCACTACTACTGATGCAGTGCAATGCACCAGAGCTATACACCATCGTTTTACTACACTTATTTACAATGTTCACATTATTGCCTCAAATATGTATGGAAGTAAGATTATATGTAATAGTCACATTATTCTTTTGTATTATTAGTAAAATACACACATCAGTCAGTTCTGCTTAAAAAAAAAAAATCAGTGGCGTAGAAACAATTGGCCAAAAATAAATCCTTCAGGCTCTTCTTAATCTGTACTTTATTAGTAATACACCGTTCTGGACCTAAGTAAGCAACTTTAAACGTTTGTGAGGAATATTCTTATTTCTGGTACTGATTCCATGAACTGAGCTATTGATTTGAAAAATTGGTACACTTTAACGACAAATTTCGTTAGGGACTAAATATTTTTAGAAACAGCACAGTTAGTATCCTTACTTACTAAAACAGACCTCTGTAGGACATTCTTGAGTTCACCCCACAAATAATTCTTATTACACGTTTTTGGACTTGGAAAACTGTACCTTAGCACGATGAGTTAACTCCAAAAAATAACCCAGTATGATATTATGGAATGAAAGTGAGCAAAATATGCTAGCTTTTTTATTTTTGTATCACCTGTGTCTTACAACATTCACATTGCAAACAGAGATTTATTTAGGCACTTAGCAGTTCTGTGAAATGCCATTCCCACTTGAATTTATTATCAAGCTGTAATCCACATATACTGGCAAAAAAGCTCTTACAATTTCTGAACTGCGTATAATGTGTTTTCTCGAAGTTTAGCAAAGAAGAATTGGCTAGGAACCATTTATTATCGTTAATGAAAATTTCAATAGCTGATCTTTCTAAGACTGTATTTGATTTGCTATTTACTGCTGTTTTTGCATCACCTGCAAACAAAAGAAATTTGGTATCCAGTAATGTTATTGATGGAAGATCATTCACAGGCACAACAGAAAGTAGGGGACCTAAGATGGAACCTTGTTGGAAACCACATGTTGTATGATGCCTAGTAGCTTAATGTGTCTCTCTTTCCTGTTGACACCCTTTGTTTTGTGTCAAACACACAGTATTTTAACCATTCTCCAACAAGTCTAGTTACACTCCAAGATTCTGATTTATGTAAAAGGATATTGTGACTTACACAGTCAGGCAGATTATACCAGAAGCTTGTAATTTATTGTCTAATGACTTAACTAGACGCTTGCTGTATGTGTAGATAGTCTTCTCAATATCAGAACTCTTTAGAAATCCAAACTGTGACTTTGTCAATATATTATTTGTTGTCACAGTGTTAAGAAGTCAGCTGTATATTACTACTTCAAAAATTTTAGAGAATACTGGGAGAGAGAAACTTTACAGAAATATGACAGTATTTATCTCTTAACAAAAGTTGAACTTCAGTATAATTTCAAGCATTTAGGAAGATAAATGACTGGTCACTCAGGTAACTTAATCTGTAATTGTATTTAAAGAGAAGTTGTTACCAAACATCTCAAAAAGTGCTTAACCACTTTATTTAAAACTTTTACACAGTACTCTAATAAACATGTGGCCAGACATAGGCTACATTTTTTTACACACACACACACACACACACACACACACACACACACACACACACGCACGCACGTTTAAATTGTATGCTATTGTATAAAGACAAGTTGAACATTAACATTGTTACCAAAAATTTTGGAAGGTTCTTAACTGATTTACCATTAATTTTTACATTATACTCTAGTAAAAGTTTGGACAGGCATAGGCTATATGTATTTTTTAATCAAAATCTACAGGTTTTCTGTTAAAACCAACTTTGAGAAACAAAATGCTGCGCTGTGAAAATGTGTGGGGTTTTTTTTTTTTTTTTTTTTTTTTTTTTTTTTTTTTTTTTTTTTTTTTCGTAGTCAGGTTTAACTATGATAGCGTATCATTTAAATCATTAGAGTTTAGACAAATTGTTTCTTTCACATGCACTGATCAGGAAAAAAATACAACACCAAGGAGGAGTTGTGCAACATTAATGGAAGTTGGTAGGCATGTTTCTACAGTACATCTGAAAATTGACGTCTATTCAAATTTCCCTCCAGTCACATAAGAGTGGTACAAGTTGTTTCTCTACGAGGGTGCAAAAGAAATTTGCTTTAAATACACACACTAATGGCCATGAGTGTTAGTTACCTTTGAGACTGCATGTGGCAAGTTGATGTTAGTCAAGAAGGCCTTTAAGGCAACAAAGATGCCATTATCAGCACCTCACTAAGTATGAAAGAGAAAGAGGTCGTGTAATAGCTTTACAAGATGACAGACATTCCTTCTGCGATATTGCAGGAAGACTAGACAGGAATGTAGCCACTGTACATGATTACTGGTGGCGATGGTTATCAGGATGTATGGTTGCAAAAAGTCCAGACTCCAGGTGGCCACATAACACTACCAAGAGGGAAAACCATCATGTTCAGCATGTGGCTCCGACACATTGTACTGCATCTGCAGCAGCAATTTGAGCAGCAGTTGGCACCACACTGACACACAAACTGTTACAAACTGGTTACTTTGAGACAACTCTGAGTCAGACACCCTGTTGCATGTATTCCACTGACCCCAAACGACTGCCATTTGTGACATCAGTTGTATCAAGCGAGAGCTCACTGAAGGACAGGGTGGAGATCTGTTGTGTTTTTTGATTCAAGTTAGGAGTGATGGCCACAAACAGCATTAACCATCACTGTATTGACCAACCAATTGCAATAGGTGTTGAATTTTGCAGCCCACAAACTGACATCTGGCACCTGTACAACACAATGCATGCACATTTGCATGCTTACATCCAACATTGTGGTGGCTACTCCAGTTATTAATGTACCAGCATTTCATATTCGCCATGGCTTACCTAACTTATATTACCGTGTGATCTTGCAATGTTAATCACTTAAATGGGTTACTCAGACAAATTTCATACTCTACATTAATCATTATTTGGTGTCAATGCTATAGCTCATTACAAGGCACAAAGCAAAACATCAAAAATAGTGTTACACACATCAAATCAAATCAAATGTATTATAAGAATAAAATAATCCCTTTAGATGATAAAATAAACACAGTAGGGGTATAGTGAAAGAGGGACTGGTAGAATCAGGCATGAAGGGGAGCAGATAACATTAATAATAAACGATACATTGATAACCGATGTTTGTAGTGTTGCAAAACACTGTAACAACTGCTTCATAACTTGAAAATATGGGATCTTCAGAGTCAGTAGATGCTGCCGTGGAACATCTGAGACCAGTCATTACAAATAACTCAGTAATACACTGAAGAGCCGAAGAAACTGATACATCTGCCTAATATCATGTAGGACTCCTGCGAGTATGCAGAATGCCGGAACCCGACGTGGCATGGACTCGACTAATATCTGAAGTGGTGCTGGAGGGAGTCAACACCATGAATCCTGCAGGGCTGTCCATAAATCTTTAAGAGTACGAGGGGGTAGAGGTCTCTTCTGAACTGCACATTGCAAGGCATCCAGGATATGCTAAATCACAGTATGACTAAGTTTTCACAGTTTCTAACACACAATTCAACAAAACCCGACATTTTAAATTTACAGAGTGGGTATATAATTAGTGAAACTGAGCAGTTCAAATTTCTTGATGTTCAGATAGATAGTAAACTGTCGTGGAAAGCCCAAATTCAGGATCTTGTCCAAAAACTTAATGCTGCCTTTTTTACTATTCAAACGGTACCTTAAGTAAGTGATTCCCATGCTAAAAGGATACTTTGGGCTCAGAAATGAGCGGTTCGGACAATAAGTGGTGTAAGTTCACGAACCTCTTGTCGATCCCTGTTCCCTAATGTGGGTATTTTGACATTGGCCTCTCAATATATATATTCTTTACTGTTGTTTCTTGTTAACAATATCAGCTTATTTCCAAGAATAAGCAGCTTCACTCATTTAATACTCGGCAGTATTAACTGCTGCATCCATTTTCAATAAGCTAGCACAAGAATTTAAAAATCTTAGCAGAAATCCATGGGCCTTCAAATCGAAACTGTAGAATTTCCTCATGGGTCACTCCTATTCTTTCGAGGAGATCCTTGAAAAATTAAGCTGATTATTGTTGTATTGTTGACTGCATTTACTTATGGCTTGACTTTTTTGGGTTTATAAACATTTTATTTTTATTTGTTATGACTTTTGCATTATAATTTCATCTGCTGACATGTTCCATGACCTTGGAGATTTGCTCCCAATTTGGTCCTACGGAACTTGATGTGTAAATAAAATACGCTCAATAATTTTCATGTCTGGGGACTTTGGTGGTCAGTGGAAGTGTTTAAATCAGAATAGTGTTCATGGAGCCACTCTGTAGCAATTCTGGACACGTGGGGTGTCGCATTGTCCTGCTGGAATTGCCCAAGTTCGTCGGAATGCACAAAGGACATGAATGGATGCAGGTGATCAGACAGGATGCTTACATACGTTTCACCTGTCAGAATCATATCTAGATGTATCGGGGGTCCCATATCACTCCAACTGCTCACACCCCACACCATTACAGAGCCTCCACCAGCTTGAACAGTCCCCTGCTGACTTGCAGGGTCCATGGGTTCATGAAGTTGTCTCCATACCCATACACATCCATCTGCTTGATACAATTTGAAACGGGACTCATCCAACCAGGCAACATATTTCCAGTCATCAACAGTCCAATGCCAGTGTTGACACACCCAGGCAAGGCATAAAGCTTTCTATCGTGCAATCATCAATGGTACACAAGTGGACCTTTGGCTCCGAAAGCCCATATCAATGATGTTTCGTTGAATGGTTTGCATTCTGACACTTGTTGATGGCCCAGCATTGAAATTTGCTGCAATTTGCAGAAGGATTGCCCTTGTGTCATGTTAAATGATTCTCTTCAGTTGTCGTTGGTCCCGTTCTTGCAAGATCTTTTTCCGGCTGCAGGGATGTTGGAGATTTGATGTTTCATTGGATTTGGATTCCTGATATTCCCGATACACTCGTGAAATGGCCGTATGGGAAAATTCCCACTTCATCACTACCTCGGAGATTGTGTGTCCCATTGCTCGTGCGCCAACTATAACACCATGTTAAAACTCACTCAAATTTTGGTAACCTACCATTGTAGCAGCAGTAACTGATCTGACAACTGTGCCAGACGCTTCTTGTCCGATATAGGCGTTGTCGACTGCAGTGCTGTATTCTGCCTGTTTACATCTCTCTGTATTTGAATATGCATGTCTATACCAGTTTCTTTGGTGCTTCAGTGTATGTGACCCTCATTACACTTGCAGAAGTGATGTACACCATAAAATCTTAACAAATCAAAGAATCCAGTGGTCATGATATAATATCAACATAGTTAAAGACTGTACTTCTAAGTTTTAAACATTCTAGTGAACCCGGCAGTGCTGCGCAATTGCTAAATATATATGGGAATTGGATATACATTCTGATCTCCTTCTGTCCCCCCCCCTTTTCTGTCCATCTCCTCCTCTTCCCTCTCTTTGCTTATTTCCTCCTCCCCCCCCCCTCTCTCTCTCTCTCTCTCTCTCTCTCTCTCTCCTCCTCCTCCTCCTCCCCCTCCCCCTCTCTCTCTCTCTCTCTCTCTCTCTCTCTCTCTCTCTCTCTCTATCTCTATCTCTATATCTCTCTCTCTCTCTCTCTCTCTCTCTCTCTCTATATATATATATATATCTCTCTCTCTCTCTCTCTCTCTTTTCCTGTCTCTCTGTCCATCTCCTCCTTGCTTCTATTGTGAAGCCATTGTTGAAAAACCCGTATTGTTAAGTCTCTGCAAGATGAGTACAGTATATATATAGTGGTTGACTACATCATATTTAACTGTCTAGGAAAATACCACTATTAAATGATTCATTACATAAGTAATTTAGTGTATTACAAACCTCAGCTGAAGAATGTTGTATTATTTTAGTACAAAACTCATCATTATCACTAAGACATTTAACCCTAGCATTACCAACGGGGGGGCCTCGTAGGCCCACTGACTCAGTTTTTCTATGTTGTATCCACACCCTTTGATATATGAATTTGAAAGCAAAGGTAATTGTTCGTTATTGAATGTACTATTGAGTCATTACAGAATTTCGGAATAAAAATGTAATTAAAATTCATTTACTTGATTTAATTCTCTGTGGGCCTTAGAAGCCCACCCGTTGGTAATAGCAAGGAAAGATTTACGAGGTTGAGTCTCTCGTTTCAAATTCTTACCATGAAACGAATTTTGGCATTGTTGCCTTCAGACATATTATTATGAAGCGGACCATTGTTATTTTCAGTGTTTCTGCTGCTGTTGAACCAGAAACATGAGTAGACATCGTTTACGTGATAGTTCCATTGAAAGAGTGCTAGAAGTAGTTTTGAATGAATCAGATTTAGAGGAAAGTGAAGTGGATGATGATGTGGAAGAAATTAGAACTGATTCATCGTCTGAGAATGAAGATGAGGTTGAAGCCAATCCACCAGATGATAATGATACGGAATGTGATAAATTCATTGCAAAAAGTGGACGAGAGTATATTACGAAGCCATCTCGACAATATCGGCGTTCTGTACAAAATATAGTGCGAGAAAGAATGGGGCTAGGACAACAAGGAAGAATTGCGTCTCCGAAAGAGGCTATAGAGCTCTTTTTTACACCTCAAATTATGAATCTAATAAAACTACACTCAAATGAAGAGGCTTCTCGACTAGGTATTCAGCACACAGATGAAGATGAGTTATTTTGTTATATAGGACTCTTGCTAATCATGGGTTCAAATCATGACAATAAGATACCTGTCCAAGATTTGTGGTCTTTGCTTCAGGGCCGACAAGTGTACTATGGATCAATGAGTTGGACCCGATTTTTCGAATTGACTAAAATATTGAGGTTTGATGATAAGAACACAAGAGAAATTCGTCGCCAGACTGACAAGTTTGCTCCAATGAGGGAAATTTTTGAAAGCTTCAATTCTTCACTTCCATTGTATTTCATTCCTGGTCTACATACAACAGTGGATGAGATGTTGTCTTTGTTCCGTGGTCGCTGTCCATTCAAGGTGTTTCTAAAAGAAAAACCTGGAAAATACTGCATTCTAATTCGAATGCTGTCTGATTCTGAGACTAGATATGTGATCAGCATGGACATCTATACAGGCAAGTCAGGAAATACACAGCATTCAAATGGACCAATGGAAATTGTAAAGAGACTAATAAAACCTATTGAAAAATCAGGCCGTAATGTTACCACAGATCGGTACTATACTTCAGTGGAGCTTGCTGAGACTCTAGGGAATGATTTTCACCTCACACTTGTTGGCACCCTACAGTCTAACAGACGACACATACCTGAAGAGCTGAAGACTACAACTGGCCGCAGTTTACACTCTTCCATCTTTGCTTATACTGACCCTCAGACACAGAGGCCACCAGTTACTCTTGCATCAACACTAGTCCACGAGAAGCCAAAACGACTGCTGTTGATGCTTTCAACTTATCACTCAGAAGGGGTGTTGAATGAAGACTCAAAAAAGACTAACATAAATCTTTTTTATAATTCTACAAAGGGAGGCGTGGACACCATAGACCAGATGGCAAGACACTACAGCACAAAGAGAGGAACAAGAAGATGGCCTTTGTCCCTCTTCTACACACTCATTGACATAGCAGCAATAAATGCATATTCACTCTTCCTCCTCAACTTTCCAAATTGGAAAAAGAATTTGCTAAACTGCAGAAGAGTTTTTATCACTAACTTAGGTCTCGAACTAATAAGATCTCAAGTAGATAAACGGGCACAAAATTTGTATGGACTTCAGAAGCCAGTAATAATGGCAATGGAAAGCATCACACAACGGAAGCTCAGCTGCTCTGTAGAACCATCATCCTCAACAGCAGAACCAGCAACACGTGGACGGTGCCACCTATGCTGCCAAGAAGCTGCATCTAAAAAGATCAAGTACAACAAGCTGGGAAAGTCAACTGTTACCTGCTCTCAGTGCCACAAACACGTCTGTGGGAAACACTGCAGGAAGACAGTGTTGTGTGAAAAATGCGTTGCAGAATGAGACAGTAAATTTTGTTTGCTTCATGTTGTGTATCGAATTAAAAAAGTCGTTTTTATAAGAAAACACTATTTTGAAACATTATTCCAAAAAATATATAAACTGAATCTCGTGATTTGTTCATTTTATTCCTATTGTAATAACATCTTTTATTATCCAGTATACAAAAACAATGTCTAAGCATTATGAATTGTTATTAGAGGTATCAGAAGTAAATAAACTTGATTTATGATAAAATAAATTGTGGTATTCTTTATGGGCCTTTGAGGCCCCCCCCGTTGGTATTACATGTAACAAAAAATACGTTGGTAATGCTAGGGTTAATAAAGAGAGAGAATAATACTGAAGACTTATTTTGGAAGTACAGGATGTAGTTGTATTTTATCAGACTTGTTTTGGAATTCTTCCCTCCACTAAGCAACTGTTCAAATGTAAATTATTAACTACTGACTCAAAATTTTTAATAAACTGTTTTCAGTTTATGAGCAATCTTTCAAATGGTTATTATTTACCTTCTGAGAAATTTCCTCATTGTCTAATTTTTACTATATTCTATATATTTCTTAACATTTTGCCAAAGAAACATACATTTTCTTGAAAGATATACATCTTTGTGTTGTAATGACTCTGCATAAAAGTTCATTGTACAATTTGAAATGTAATTTACCTTTATCACCAGTATTCCTTGATGTTAAATAGTCTTCTTCTTAATTTTGAACAATTTTCTCATGTCATTTGTAACTCAGAGTTTAGGAGAATTTGATTTACCAACACAAGTTATTTTCTTTAGGGCAACAGTTTTCAAAGTAAATTCGTTACTATGTTACAGACAATATATTTTTCTTTTATACCATGCACATACAACATGTGTGTTTCTCCAGTCTGTAAATCAGAAATACCTCTTCATTTCGTCAGTTTCTTTTTATTTTGTTACTGTAATCATTTTCCATTTTTAGTTCTTATATGAAGTATAATTATGATGAACATCAGCAGCTAAGCGCAATGATTTGTAAAAGAATTGACCATAGGATTTACAAGATTACTTAGTAATGTGGACTATTCTTCAAACATTTAACAAATAGCAGTGTTATTAGTTGCCATAATCCTGCTTGCCAAAGCCATTACTGGTGTTAGATTATTCCTGTATGTAGTGTCAGAGGGCACTAATATGGTGCTAGAAGAGGTGTAAAATTTGATTATCCACTTCTAGTACCTTGTTTGTTTAAAAGCTAAAAAAACTTCATAACGAATCAGTTTGTTTCATGAATAGTTGAAAATTACCATCCAGAGGTTGATATCCACTCCTGGAAATGGAAAAAAGAACACATTGACACCGGTGTGTCAGACCCACCATACTTGCTCTGCACTGCGAGAGGGCTGTACAAGCAATGATCACACGCACGGCACAGCGGGCACACCAGGAACCGCGGTGTTGGCCGTCGAATGGCGCTAGCTGCGCAGCATTTGTGCACCGCCGCCGTCAGTGTCAGCCAGTTTGCCGTGGCATACGGAGCTCCATCGCAGTCTTTAACACTGGTAGCATGCCGCGACAGCGTGGACGTGAACCGTATGTGCAGTTGACGGACCTTGAGCGAGGGCGTATAGTGGGCATGCGGGAGGCCAGGTGGACGTACCGCCGAATTGCTCAACACGTGGGGCGTGAGGTCTCCACAGTACATCGATGTTGTCGCCAGTGGTCGGCGGAAGGTGCACGTGCCCGTCGACCTGGGACCGGACCGCAGCGATGCACGGATGCACGCCAAGACCGTAGGATCCTACGCAGTGCCGTAGGGGACCGCACCGCCACTTCCCAGCAAATTAGGGACACTGGTGCTCCTGGGGTATCTGCGAGGACCATTCGCAACCGTCTCCATTAAGCTGGGCTACGGTCCCGCACACCGTTAGGCCGTCTTCCGCTCACGCCCCAACATCGTGCAGCCCGCCTCCAGTGGTGTCGCGACAGGCGTGAATGGAGGGACGAATGGAGACGTGTCGTCTTCAGCGATGAGAGTCGCTTCTGCTTTGGTGCCAATGATGGTCGTATGCGTGTTTGGCACCGTGCAGGTAGCGCCACAATCAGGACTGCATACGACCGAGGCACACAGGGCCAACACCCGGCATCATGGTGTGGGGAGCGATCTCCTACACTGGCCGTACACCACTGGTGATCGTCGAGGGGACACTGAATAGTGCACTGTACATCCAAACCGTCATCGAACCCATCGTTCTACCATTCCTAGACCGGCAAGGGAACTTAATGTTCCAACAGGACAATGCACGTCCGCATGTATCCCGTGCCACCCAACGTGCTCTAGAAGGTGTAAGTCAACTACCCTGGCCAGCAAGATCTCCGGATCTGTCCCCCATTGAGCATGTTTGGGACTGGATGAAGCGTCGTCTCACGCGGTCTGCACGTCCAGCACGAACGCTGGTCCAACTGAGGCGCCAGGTGGAAATGGCATGGCAAGCCGTTCCACAGGACTACATCCAGCATCTCTACGACTGTCTCCATGGGAGAATAGCAGCCTGCATTGCTGCGAAAGGTGGATATACACTGTACTAGTGCCGACATTGTGCGTGCTCTGTTGCCTGTGTCTATGTGCCTGTGGTTCTGTCAGTGTGATCATGTGATGTATCTGACCCCAGGAATGTGTCAATAAAGTTTCCCCTTCCTGGGACGATGAATTCACGGTGTTCTTATTTCAATTTCCAGGAGTGTATTATGACTATCACAGTAATTTGAGTGGCAAAATTATCAGAACTATGTTTTATATGATTTGTAAGTTGCGTTTCATCTAAACATACCAGCCATACATTTTTTTAAACCTCTAATGTTTTGGTGCAATATTAACCTCCACTTTTATCTTCACAAGTTAGTCTCAAAATTTCTTCTATTACTGCTAACTAGCCTCTTCCCTGTGGCCTTGCCTGATTATGCATTCGACACATATAGTGAACACATTTCTTCCTTCCCCTTCTTTCTATCCACCTCTTCCATCCTCTGTCCATCCACCTCATCTTCCCACCTCTATCTATCTCCTCCTCCCTCTCTCTTTGTCCATTTCTTCCACCTTCTCTCTCTCTCTCTCTCTCTCTCTCTCTCTCTCTGACCATTTCCTCCTTCGCCCCTCTCTTTCCACTCTGCCTCCCCCCTTTTTCCTTTTCAACCAGCAACCCCTGTACACCTTTCACATTCCTCGTGCATTTTCCCTTTCTCTGTCCATTTCTTCCTCCCCCTCACTCTGTCCATCATCTCCTCTATCCATCTCGACCCGTCCCCAGCGATGCTCCTTGGCATCTGTAATCCTTCAGTACAGTTCAGATAAACAGACTAATACATGTTGGGGCACGGAAAATCATTCCTTGCCCGTGACAAGTAGGCTTTCTTGCAAAGCAGGTTAATTTGGCAGGCCAGTACTGTTCCCACACAACATGCCTGTCATGCAGGGCAACCAGTACACCAGGGATACTTGTGAAGCCTGCTGTTTCTGTGTCAGGTTTGGTTGAAATCGATCCAGGGATTTGGGAGGAGATCACACACATACACAGTACTTTATAATATAACAGATTGGCTGACTCTTGAATCTGCACTAACAAAGGCGCTGCCCTCACTGTGAGGGTACTTCCATTAGCCCCCCCCCCCCCCCCCCCCCCTCCGTCCGTTTTAGATTCTACTATCAATCGAGCCAGTTTCCCTGTCCATTTCTATTTCTAGTCAAGATGTGGCCCACAATGTGTAAATCCCATCTTTCCAAGGTGGCGCACTGGTAAGAGACAGGATTCAAATTCATATTGAGGAGGATGATGTTTCAAATCCCTGGCTGGCTGATGTTCAGAGACTAATACTCAGTACCAAAATTTGGTCTTAAACAGGCATGGGTGTCTTCGGATAAGCACTGCAGATACCGACGACACACACCTGCTTTCGCTGAGTAATATACTGTGAAATATCATGAGATACATAATGCTCACTCTTATATGTATATATGGGCACAGCAGTTCATGTGCAAAAGATCACTCTGAGTATTTATAAAATGTCCCACCATTTATACTTACAGTAAAATTAGTTTACAACTAACATGTAGTGAGCAGCATCTCTCATCATTGGTCATTTTTCCATCTCACACTAGTCCTGTTGCTGATGGTTCATTAATAAATGCATATTTTGCATTCACATGCTCAGCAATTCAACCCGTAAAACATCTTTAAATCTTTACATATAAATAAATATATCCTAATTAAATTTAGTGTTATTTTGAGTTCTTTTCCGTAGTGTTTTCAGAATTTACTTGTACTGCAACAAATTCGAGTGATATGTATATTTATCAAAAGCTGAAATTAAGAAATGCTCGATTCATTGTCGGACACATCATATATCTAAATATACAACATACTGGGAGAAAGCAATTGGATAGGGCTACATAATGCTGCATTCATACACCGTGTGTGTGTGTGTGTGTGTGTGTGTGTGTGTGTGTGTGTGTGGGCGCGCGCGCGAGAAGAATTGATTATTCACTCTGTCACATTTGTGTAATCCATTGTAATTAAAATCTGCTGCGGCTTTTATTTATTTATTGCTGTGATTCTCCACATCTGTAGGCTATTAATTTTAAGTTTCATAAGTATTTTGTGTAAAACCTTAAAATTTGATTGATTTTTACCATACAGTTAGCTTCTAAGCTGCAATAAGTTCATGTTAACAAATGTTCTGGAAATAGCATGACTGCAGATCTTTTCATGTGGCAGGCAGAAACATCCTGGCTCCTTGTGGTTGCCTGCCACTCAGCTCACAGATTTAGCTACCAACTTTATGCCTGTCACTGGTCTGTCACACTCTCTCTTCCAGGCCACCTCTGCTTGTTAGCTGAGTAGCCTGCCCACTTTTTTATCTTAGGTTCAGAACTTTTTTTCATTTGTGTTCTGTTGTCAGTTGTAATGTTCCTGGTGCACTATGTTGTTGTTGTTGTTGTTGTTGTTGTTGTTGTTGCATTCAGTCCAAGACTGGTTTGATGTAGGTGTCCACACTACTCTATCCTGTGTGAGTATCTTCATCTCCAGATAACTACTGCAAACTACATCTATTTGAACCTGTTTATGATATTCAAGCCATGGTCTCCCCCCCCCTCCCCCCTCCTCCCCCCAACACACTTCCCCCAATACTAAATTCCTTAGTGTCTCAGAATGTATCCTTTCAGCTGATCCCTTCTTTTAGTCAAGTTGTGCCACAAATTTCTTTTTTGCCCAATTCTATTCAGTACTCATTAATCATCTTCAGTATTCTTCTATTGCACCACATTTCAAAATCTTCTGTTCCCATGCCTGAGCTGTTTATCATCCACATTTCACTTCCATACAAGGCTGCATTCCAGACAGATACATTCAGAAAAGACTTCCTCACACATAAATATGCTTCAGCTACCATAAGTTACTTTAGTGTCCAAATACCAAAATTCGTCTACTACTTTTAGTGTGTCACCTCTTTATTTAATTCCCTCATTATTGCATCATCTAATTCAACTACATTCCATTACCCTTGTCTTGCTTTTGTTGCTGTTCATATTATATCCTGCTTTCAAGACGCTGCCCATTCCATTCAGCTGCTGTTCCCATGCTCGTTGACTCTTATGACTTCCATCTGGTTTCTGTACAAGATGTAAATAAGCATCCACTAACTTGTATGTTACTCCTGCTGCCTTCAGAATTTCAAAGAATGTATTCCACCCATCAATGTCAAAAGCTTTCTCAAAGCCTACAAATGCTATAAATATAGGTTTGCCTGTCCTTAACCTATCTTTTAAGATATGCCATAGGGTTATAATTGCCTTGCATGTTCCTACAGTTTCCAGAAACGAAAATGACCCTCTCCTAGAAGAGCTTTTATCAGTTTTTCTGTTCGTTTGTCAATAATTCCTGTCAGCATTTTGCAACCATGACTTATTAATCTGATAGTTCAGTAATATTCACATCTGTCAGCACCTGCTTTCTGTGGAACCGGAATTATTATATTCTTCTTGAGGTCTGGGGGTATTTTCCGTATTTCATACATCTTGCACATCAGGTGAAACAGTTTTGTCATGGCTGGCTCTCCATAGGCTGTCAGTAGTATTTAGGCTATATCATCTACTTCAGGGGCCTTATCAGCTTAGGTCATTCCATGCTTTGTCAGATTCTTCTTGCAGCATCGTACCTCCCCTCCCATCAGCATCATCCTCTTCCCTTTCTATAATATTGCCTTAAAGTTTGTGTCCCTTGTGTAGACCCCTGTATATTTCTTCCACCTTTTAACTTTCCTTTCTCTGCTTAACATGGGCTTGCCATCTGAACTCTTGATATTCATCTAGATGCTTCTCTTTTCTCCATAGATCTTTTTAATTTTCCTATAATCAGTATCTATCATCCCCTAGTTATGCATGCTTATACAGCCTAGCTTGTGTCCTCTAGCCTTTCCTGCTTAGCCATTTTGCACTTCCTGTCAGTCTCATTTTTTAGACATTTGTGTTTCCTTTTGTCTGTTTCATTTGCCACATTTTTATATTTTCTTCTTTTGTCAATTTAATTCAGTATCTCTTGTGATATCCAAGGATTTCTTCTTTGCCTTGTCTTTTTGCCTATTTGAGTCCCTGCTGTGTTCACTAGTCTGTGTGTGAAAGATGTGCATTTGTCTTCTACTATATTCTTTTCCCTTATTTCAATCAGTTGTTACCTAATGCTCACTTTGAAACTCCCAGGAACCTATGGTTGTATTAACTTACCCAAGTCCCATCCCTTTAGCTCGGTACATTTTTGCAAATTCTTTGGTTTCAATCTATAGTTCGTAACCAATAAATTGTGGTCAGAGTCCACATCTGCCCCTGGCAATGTCTTACAGTGTAAAATCTGCTCCCAAAATCTCTGTCTTACTATTATATAATCAGTCTGAAACCTTCCACTGTCTCCAGGTCTCTTCCATGCATACAACATACTTTCATGATTCTTAAACCAATAAATGTTAGCAATGATTAAATTATGCTGTGTGCGAAATACTCCCAAGCAGCTTCCTCTTCCATTCCTTTTCCTCAGTCTATATTCTATACTATTTTTCCTTCTCTTCCTTTTCCTACTATGGAATTCGCACCTCCCATCACAATTAAATATTTTCTTCTCTTAACTATCTGAATAATTTCTTTTTCCTCATCATACATTCCATCAATCACTTCCTCTGCAGACCTAGGTGGCATATAACTTACTGTGGTGGTTGTAGTCACCTGCTGGAGACCCAAATGGAAGACTATTTCATCTCTGAAAGATTTTATCCAAGAGGATGCCATCATCATATAAACATACAGTAGAGCTGCTTACCCTTAGGAAAAGCAACAGCTTTAGTTTCACCTTGCTTTCACCCATTTGCAGAACCAGCGTAGCAAGGCCGTGATTGTTGATGTTACAAGACCAAATCAGACCCTCATTCTGACTGTTGCTCCTGCAAGTACTGACAAGGTTACTGCCCCTCTTTGGGGACCACATATGTGTCTAACGTCTCTTACCTCTCTGTTGTGGCTGCATCTACAGTATGGCTGTCTGTATTATTGAGCCATGCAAGCCACCCCATCCCACCTCAGCAAGGTCCATGGTTCATGGGGGATCAGAGAGGGGGGTGCAATATAATAATTGAAATAAAAATCAATACAAAGACTCGCTATGTACCAGGTGAGGGCAGTCATAGACATTAATAAAAGGTGAGGCATGTATTACCTTTTACAACCACACCTTCCTCATCTGACATAAAAGGAAAGCTTTGCAAATAAAGTGACTATTCAAGGAATAAAAAGTTACCTATGGAGACACAAGAAGATAAAAATCACTCAAGAAGAAAATAAAATTTTAACACATTATTTATTTTTCTTGTGTCCCGTTTATTCTCTTAATAGTTCCATTCCCCCCAACTGACCCCACCTCTCTCTCTCTCTCTCTCTCTCTCTCTCTCTCTCTCACTCACACACACACACACACACACACACAGTATGACAGATAAAGAAAATTCTGTGTAAAATAGTTTCCATAAGACTGTTTCTTCCTGCCTCTTCCTGGTAGGTAGAATATTTTTTTTTCCAGTCCATGCTAGATTTTAGTTTCACTACAGAGGCCTTTATCTTCCCACACCTAATAATTTGTGTATTAAATGTCTTAAAGATTATTTGCAATGTGTGTTTCATTTTTCTTTGCAGAATGCTAAGTGGTTGTGGAAAATTGCTGTGAGTGTCCTAATGGCATTGTTCTTTCTTACTGTCTCCACGTGTTGGACCCATTGGTTCATTCCAGATGATGCCTGGAGGTATTGCAAATAGTCTGCTTTTTAAGTAATGATATATGTAAAATCCTCATTGTATATTATGTGCTTTCGTAATGTTGCACCTGAAAGAAAGAAAGTACCTGAAAGTGTTATTTCATACTGTAAAGATATTTTTTGTAGCCCTGTAGTTAAATAGTAATTATAGATATGTGCACAACATTTGTGACCACTATAAAAAGAACCAGACTTGGTTTATTGTACAGGTGGATGAAGAAACTGATATGTCAAAAAGACTAATTAAACTGCATACACCCACTTGATGTGCAGCAGTGTAATTAGGATTTAAAAGTGGTGTGGGCTCGTAAATAATTTACTCTTATTCAGAAAAAAGAAAAGTATCAGTTTATTTTCTTATAGGCATTACATGGTGAGGATTGCCAGGGTGGGGGTGAGAGAAGGTAACCCCAGACCCATCTCGGAGGAGAACGTAAGTGAAAAGGTAAAGAAGACTAGGCTGTTTCAGTGTCTGCTCTGGTTGTATCTCAGAACAGAAGAGAGCTCTGTTTTTGTGCCCTTGTCTTAGAGAGCTGTCCGTCTCACAAGTCAGGTGATCCTGTGTAGTGATTCAGTTGGCAGGGTGTGTTGCAGGTGACGATTTGGGCTTTGCCAGTGTGAACTGGATAGTGGTTCACACAGTGGAAAGGCATTGGCCGATAAAGGTGATCCTTTGTAAAATTTAAATAATAAAATTTACTCAAGTTTGGGACTTTGAGGCACCTTGTCCAACTGGTTCAATATATGTGTTTACAAAAGTGACTGTTGGAATTGCTTTTAGGTAGTATCTTATTGGACTGCTGATTTAGATGGAAATTCATGTCAAACTATGTGAAACTTGGTAGATTAAAACTGCGTGCCAGACCAGGGCTTGAACCTGGGACCTATACCTTTCACTGGCAAGTGCTCTAATGACTGAGCTATCCAAGCAGTAGAGCACTTACCTGCAAAAGGCAAAGGTCCCAGGTTCGAGTCTTGATCTGGCCCAGAGTTTTAATCTGATAGGAAGTTTCAAATCAGTACACTCTCCTTTGACAAAAAATAAATAAAATAAAAAAATAAATTCATTCCCTAGAACTGTGTATTTGTAAATAATGGAATTAGTAAAGGGAAGTTTCATAATTCTGGACACTATTCTGCAGAATGAAAGATTTATTTTCAAATTATTGTATTATCTTCCCAAAAATTGACAATTTTTAGAATGGGCAGTGATTAGGTGTTCTTTACTAGTGAGTAGCCGGCCGCCGTGGTTGAGTGGCTCTAGGCGACTGCTACGGTCGCAGGTTCGAATCCTGCCTCGGGCACGGATGTGTGATGTCCTTAGGTTAGTTAGGTTTAAGTAGTTCTAAGTTATAGGGGACTGATGACCTCAGATGTTAAGTCCCATAGTGCTCCGAGCCATTTGAACTAGTGAGTACTGGCTTGTGTCGTCACTGATGAGGCATTAAATGCTGTAAGTTGTGTGTGAGGAGTATGGTGAATTTCCTTCATTGCCAGCATCTCACAGTTCATTATTGAGGATGAAGATAATGGAATCATAGCGTCAGCTTACCCACATTCCATCTGTAAAACGCTCACAAGTAGGGCCGACTTCACAACCACGAAAAGAGACATCATCCACTACCTCTAAACATGTGACATAATCACCGTCTCTGAAGGAACAAGTTTCATCACACTCATTACTCAATGAAAGTCCTTCAGGAGCTGCCTGGCACACCTACTTATGGGCTTCACTGCAGTGAACTTGTCCCAGGTACCCGAGCCAGCAGCTAAACCTCATTGCTTAGTCTCTCACCTTATTCCAACCACACTTGGGCTCCCTTTGGACGTAAAACCTACAACATAATACACAACACTGCTACAGGCACACACTAGAGCTGTGCTGTTTCAACTTCTTCTGGGGCTGTGTACTACAATAGTCCATTGTAGCTCCTACACAGCTCCATGAACTACCTTCCTCGATATTGACCTCTGTCTTGCTGTTGAATCCGTAAGATACTCTTTGTCTTTAAACCCACCAATTGCACTATGACAGGTAGTAACCACCCCCCAGGGGATCCACAACTCTTTTTGTGGCTACGTGCGTAGCGAGCACGGGACCCCGAGCTAATGTGGCCTTCCTTCCTTTCCGGGCTGCATACCTTCCCTTTCCGCATCCTTCCCCATCCCCCATCTTCGCCCCCCCCCCCCCCTAACCTCTGGCTCTTTCCTTCCCTTTCTCCCCCTCTGGGAGTATGGTTTGTGCCTACGTCCGGAGATGGACGCTTGTGAATGTACCGCATTCTTCGCCTTCCTTGCTTGTATGTCTTCATCCTTCCTTTGTCCTTCTCTTTTCCTTACCTCTTCTCTTTATCCTTTTCTCCGCTGCGGCGTTTGAGACCTCTCTTCTGTCCTTTCCCTTTCTCTTTCTTCCTACCTGTGCGTGTCTGAAGGCCGACCCACGCACTTCCATGCGTAGCCGGTGACGGGGTAACGCGTAATTCCCCGCCCCGGGTAGACAGGTAGGACACGTACGTACCCCCTGGTAACGGCCAGGCCCAGGGAGGGGTGATTACCCGAGCTGATACCTTCCGAAATTGCCGATTGGTCCCTCCGTCCATTTGTCGGGAGGTGTGACCTGAGGTGTGAACAATCACCTAAGGCGGGAGTGCCCTCAGAGAGGGCCCCCACAAGGGAGGAGCGCGCCATCGGAGACGCCGGTAATCATGGGGGATTCTTCCGCAATGGTTTCCTCACCTTCCACTATGTCTGCTCACAAACGTAAGTTCACTGAGTCTCAGCCACAGTCAGTTCTTCCATCGTTGCCACAGTTCCTTGTTGTTTCTCGGTCTGACGAAGGTCACGACTTCTCCACGGTCAACCCTTTCATTATTCAGAAAGGTGTCGACGCAATTGCAGGTCCTGTAAAGTCTTGTTCCAGATTACAGAATGGCACCCTGTTGTTAGAAACAGTCAGTGCCCTCCAGGCACAAAAATTGCTGCATACCTTACTACTACACACCTTCCCTGTCTGGGTGGAACCGCACCGTACTTTAAATTCCTCGCGCGGAGTTGTTTATACACGCTCCCTCGATGGATTGTCTGACGAAGAAATTCAGCACTACCTGTCTGACCAGGGCGTAACGGCTGTTCATAGGGTAATGAAGAGGGTTGACACGAACATCATTCCAACCCGCACTGTCTTCTTGACATTTGACAAAGTTCAACTCCCATCGAAAATCAAAGCAGGCTATGAGATAATTTCCGTTCGCCCTTACGTCCCAAACCCTACGCGTTGCTATCGGTGTCAGCGGTTCAATCACACCAGCCAGTCCTGTTCCAATCCGGCCAAATGTGTTACGTGTGGCAAGGATGCCCATGAGGGTGCTTGTCCACCTCCATCCCCTCGCTGCATCAACTGTATGGGTGACCACGCTGCTTCCTCTCGAGATTGTCCCATTTTTAAGGACGAGAAGCTCATCCAGGAAATTAGAGTAAAGGAAAAGGTGTCGACCTTTGCTGCTCGAAAATTATTCGCCAGTCGACAGCCCACCGTGCCTCAGAAAGGAAAATACAGCACTGTCCTTGCTTCTCCTCGGCCAACAAAGGAGGCGGCCACGCAGACTTGCGACCTCACCTTTAGTGTCACGGTCGTCAGATCGGCCAGCGCAAAGATCGCCCGTTCAACCTCACCACTTTCGCCTGCCCACTCTCTGGCTCACCCGTCGTCGAGTTCTGCTAAATCTCGATCCCCAAAGTCAGACACCAAGACTTCGAAAAAAGAGCATACTCGTGAAGAGTTTTTACGTACGGCAACTTCCCAACCATCGGTTCCTCCTTCCTCTAAACATCATACTTCCAAGAAGGCTACAAAGAAACCCAGTTCCTCTCCTTCTCCGCCAAGGCGTGTCCTATCTACAGCACCACCTGGCGGAAATCGCCCTCGGCCGTCTTCTGTGTCGCCGAGGCGCCCTGCTGGCGGCCGATCAACCGGCCGATCGCTGGTGGCAGGAGCTGCTCCTGACAAACCTATGGATCAGGATCTTCTGCCTTCGGCTGAATGCCATTCCATTCTGTCGGTCGCAAGCTTAGAGCAGTCGTTGAGTTGACAGCGACCTTGGTCACATTCCTCCATTTTCTGTTCACCCTATGTCCATTATCCACTGGAATATCCGCAGTATTCGAGCCAATCGGGATGAATTGTCGATCCTACTCTGGTTGGGGACTTCAATGCCCACCACCCGCTTTGGGGATCTCCACATCCTTGTCCACGTGGCTCACTATTGCTAGACGTCTTCCACCAAGCAGATCTAGTTTGCCTCAACACTGGGGTCCCTACATTTTTGTCTGCCTCCACGACAAATTTATCTCATTTGGACCTTGCGGTCGGTACTGTTCTGCTAGCTCGGCGTTTCGAATGGTTCGCCCTTGATGATACACACTCGAGTGACCACTTTCCATGTGTCCTTAGACTGCAGGCTCAACTGCCCTACATGCGCCCGCGACGCTGGAAGTTTGCCCAAGCCGATTGGACACTTTTTTCGTCTCTAGCGACATTCGATGACCGTCACTTTCCCAGCGTCGACGATGAGGTCACACATATTACTGACATTATTCTTACAGCTGCGGAACATTCAATACCACGCACCTCTGAAATGCCCCGGCGCCCCCCAGTTCCTTGGTGGAACGAGGCATGCCGTGATGCAATACGTGAGCGGCGACGTGCTCTCCGCGTTTTCCGCCACCATCCTACTTTGGCCAACTGTATCCGCTATAAGCAGTTCTGAGCGCGATGCCGTTGTGTCATCCGCGATAGCAAGAAGGCAAGCTGGAAATTCTTTATTAGCTCATTTAACACCTTCACTCCCTCCTCGGAAGTTTGGAGTCGGCTTCGACGGTTCTCAGGTGCACCTAGTTTCTCCCCGGTCTCTGGGCTCACTGTCGCGCATGACACATTAGTGGACTCCGTCGCAATTTCTAACTTGTTGGGTCAGCACTTTGCTGAGATTTTGAGCTCTTCAAATTACCCGCCAGCGTTTCTCCCGAAGAAACGTGCAGCGGAAGTGCGACCTCTTGCTTTCTCCTCTCAAAATCGCGAAAGCTACAATACTGTTTTTTCCGTGCGGGAACTCCAACATGCACTCTCTTCTTCTCGCTCCTCCGCCCCAGGACCGGATGGTATCCACGTCCAAATGTTGCTGCATTTATCAACCCATAGTCTGCGTCACCTCCTTCGCCTTTATAATCGAATTTGGACCGACAGTACTTTTCCCAGATGATGGCGGGAAGCTATTGTCGTTCCTGTTCCGAAACCTGGAAAGGACAAACATCTCCCCTCTAGCTATCGCCCCATTTCTCTCACAAGTAGTGTCTGTAAGGTTTTGGAGTGTATGGTGAATTACCGTTTAGCGTGGTGGCTGGAATCCCGCAGTCTTTTCACACCTGCCCAATGCGGATTCCGAAAGCATCGTTCTGCAGTTGACCATCTTGTTGCTCTCTCCACTTATATCATGAACAATTTTCTCCGGAAACGCCAAACAGTAGCAATATTTTTTGATCTGGAGAGAGCATACGATACCTGTTGGAGGACAGGCATCCTCCACACACTGTTGTCTTGGGGCTTTCGAGGTCGGCTGCCCCTTTTTCTTCGCGAATTTATGGCAGAGCGCACATTTAGGGTGCAGGTGAACACTACTCTCTCCCGTACTTTCTCCCAAGAAAACGGGGTACCCCAGGGCTCCGTGCTGAGTGTTGTACTGTTTGCCATTGCCATCAATCCAATTATGTATTGTCTCCTTCCTGATGTCTCGGGCTCCCTCTTTGTGGACGATTTTGCAATCTACTACAGCTCTCAACGGACCAGCCTTCTTGAACGACGTCTTCAAGGATGTCTCGATCGCCTCCACTCTTGGAGCATCGAAACCAGCTTCCGTTTTTCTCCCAGTAAGACCGTTTGTGTTAATTTTTGGCGACGTAAGGAGTTTCTTCCGCCCTCTTTACATCTGGGTCCTGTCAACCTTCCGTTTTCAGACGTCGCTAAATTCTTGGGTCTTACGTTTGACAGAAAACTGTGCTGGTCCTCCCACGTTTCCTATCTTTCGGCTCGCTGTCTGCGATCCCTCAACACCCTCCGTGTCCTGAATGGTACCTCCTGGGGAGCAGACTGAGTGGTCCTTCTCCGCCTCTATCGCGCCTTAGTGCGCTCGAAATTGGACTATGGAAGCATAGTCTACTCCTCTGCTCGGCCGTCTATTCTTTGGCGTCTCGACTCTATCCACCACCGTGGATTACGATTAGAGTCTGGAGCTTTTTACACCAGCCCTGTGGAAAGCCTTTATGCTGAGACTGCTGAACCTCCGCTGTCCAATCGGCGAGCAGTCCTTCTGAGTCGTTATGCTAGCCATCTGTCTTCCGTGCCTGCTAATCCAGCCCATGACATTTTTTTCGACGCCTCCTTTGATGTAGGGTATGCAGGCCGCCCCTACTCCCTACTACCACCAGGAGTCCGATTCCGTCACCTGCTCCATTCTCTTTCCTTCCGCTTTCCTAAAACCTTCTTGACAACTTGGGGTACAGCACCGCCTTGGCTCCGTCCCCGGATCTGCCTGCTCCGTGACCTGTGTCGATTTCCCAAGGATGGTAACCCTTCATTTGTTTATCGTCAGGCATTTGCTGCTCTATGTGCACAAATGACGGACGCCACATTTATTTACACCAACGGCTCGAAAACATCGTTAGGTGTAGGGAGTGCCTATATTGTTGGTGACACCCCAAATCACTTTCGGCTTCCCGACCAGTGTTCGGTTTATACTGCGGAGCTTTACGCTGTTCTCCAGGCTGTCCACTACATCCGCCGCCATCAGCGGATACAGTACGTTATCTGCTCAGATTCTCTCAGCTCTCTCCTCAGTCTCCAAGCTCTTTATCCTGTGCACCCTCTGGTCCACCGGATTCAGGACTGTCTGCGCTTGCTCCACCTGGGGGGCGTCTCAGTGGCGTTCCTCTGGCTCCCGGGACACGTTGGTATCTGTGGAAATGAGGCGGCCGATATTGCAGCCAAGGCTGCAGTCTCTCTTCCTCGGCCAGCTATTCAATCGATTCCCTTCGCCGATCTACAGAGCGTTCTATGTCGACGTGTTTTTCATTTATGGCACACGCATTGGTCGGCACCCATAATAAATTGCGGGACATGAAAGCTCTTCCTTGTGCTTGGACCTCTTCCTCCCGAACGCGTCGTCGGGAGGAGGTAATTTTAACTAGACTCCGGATAGGGCACTGTCTTTTTAGCCATCGACATCTTTTAAGTGGCGATCATGCCCCACTCTGTCCCCACTGCTCTCAGCTGTGGACGGTAAGACACCTTTTAATTGAGTGCCCCTATTTTAATCCGTTATGCTCCCGTCTACAGCTTTTGCCTGATATATCGTCGATTTTAGCAGATGACACGCACTCAGCCGACCGCGTTCTCAAGTTTATTAGTGCCAGTGAAATGACGTCAGTCATTTGAAGCTTTTTTTGAGGACAACCAACCCCTTTCTGTAGTGGATTTTTAAGCCTTCCTTCTGCTTTTAGTTTCTCCAATTTTATAACTTTCGTTCCCATTGCCGCTGGTTTTCAATTTCGTCTTTTTACTGTTTCCTAAGTCACGGACCAGGCACTAATGACCATAGAAGTTTTGCGCCAAAAAAAAAAAAAAAAAAAAAAAAGGGGGTAGTAACCATCCTACCCTGCCATATAACGTGTCACTGCAGATGAAGCATTTACATGGAGCCAAGTGGTTCCCTCCCTCCACCCCCACCCCCTGCCCTCCCAATTGAAAAATTAATGACCTTACTTGTCTCTGTTGTCATGTCTAGTATATAGACTGCTCAGTCCTTAAACAATTTTAAATAATCAAGTCGACACCATTAAAATAAATTTTCCATTGAAGCACATATATTGTCACAGTAGTAGTTCTTATCATGTTGCAAATAAAAAGTTACATTATTATGATAAAACAAGTTTGTAATGTTCAAAAACTTAAAGAATAACAACTTAAATATACAAATGCTGTCCAATTGTAGGGACCTTAGTCGATGCATTCTCAACCTGAACTTCATACAAGTGACAGTATACGACTGGTTTAGTGCCGACTTTTCTCATCAACTGCTTAACCAGTACTTTGACTGTAGCTGGCTATAGCTTAGCAGTGACTGACTCGCTGTTTTTAAAAGAGTTTGATGTTGACTCTCACAGCGCCTATTTCAAAACTTGTGTAGGAAGTTTAAAATGCAGAACTGTTACATTTACAATAATCACACATTAACTAAATAAATCTTTGGCCAGATATGTATAAATATTGACCATATTTTCATAAAATGGCTTTAATATCAAGTTCTGTTGATGCTGATGTAACTGAATGACTGAATAAACGATTTCAATCTCCTTAGTGACTTCACACAGTACAAAAATGTCCCAGGGATTTTAGTTTGTCACAATTTCACATTAAATATCTTTGAATGCTTCTCACATTTCTCTCTCGCTCTCATTATGGCATCGTATGAGTTTTGTCTGTCTGCGAGGCTTTGACTTCACCTAAATCAAAGATGAAACTCTCTTTGCATTTGCAGCAGATTCCTAACACATCAGTTGAACTACAGAGCATCTTTCCCATACCTCACAACCTTGCTCAGCATGTACATGTCTAAAACATGTTGTGCAGTGCTTTTCAGTTTAATCCATTTGAGCTCCACATCATCATCCTCAGAGCTGCATATTTGAAGTTGATTACTCATATACTCTGTAGTTTCTATCAAGTCACTTTTGCAAAGAAAGGATATTATTTGTGCCTGTCTTAGATTCCTTGTAACATCTGTAGTCACTGATGCTATCACAGCCTTATGACACTGATGCCTTTCTCTGTGTTAAACTGTTTCGGAAAATTTGGGTCTGTTAGTTACCAAGAGGGCTAGGATGTTGCACTCACGAGTCAGCTCGCTGTGCTTTCATAGCAGCTATGTGCATGCTCAAAGTAATATTTGGACAATGCATTCAGAACAGCCTCTCACAATTTCCTTTCTTTGGCACCCATTCTATAACTGGCAGATTGAAGTCTGCTTCTATTACAGTACCAGGATCGGGGAATTTACTAGAGATATTGTTCAGCTTTTCTGTGAACTGCTGTGCCACTGCAGATCCTGAGGCACAGGGTCTATAAAAGCATCTGATTACTATGTTTCACTGATCTTCAGTGATCACCTTCAACTAGTTTATTTCACATTTGGATTTTGTAATAACTTGACTAATTGTTATCGGGTTCTGTACTAGCATCTAGCCTTGCCTTGCAATATATATTCCAATCTGAATTCAGGATTTCAGTGCTGTTCCCTTTCAGTTTCAGCCAACTTTCTGGTTCTAATACTGCATGGGCATTATTATCTTTCATAAGTGATACTAATTTTTCGCCTTTACCAAGAATGCTCCAGCAATTTATTAAAAACACATTAACATTTTTCCTTCTGTTCTGCAAGGATGAAAGTCCTCCTCTGAGCATGATGTGTCTACAGTTCTGCACTCATTAGCGGAGACCAGGAAATTGCTTCAGAGATTGTCACAGAACTGTCTGAGCCTGTGGTTTAGACTTTCCACTCAGCTCCAACCCAGGGGAAAAAATGGTTCAAATGGCCCTGAGCACTATGGGACTTATCATCTGAGGTCATCAGTCCCCTAGAACTTCGAACTACTTAAACCTAACTAACCTAAGGACACCACACACATCCATGCCCGAGGCAGGATTCGAACCTGCGACCGTAGCGGTCATGCGGTTCCAGACTGAAATGCCTAGAATCGCTCGGCCACAGCAGCTGGCAACCCAGAGGAACTCCATCAATTCTGGATCCAGTGCTGCAAATAGTGAACTGCATTAGTACTGTGTGTACACTGGTAGATATGTTCACCAATCCCACCAGCTGCCTAAAGCAGTCTATTCCAATGCTGCCCCATGGGTCACAGGCAGGCCTATTGGACATGTTCTGTGCATGTGAGAACGTTCTAGCCACTCTTGCCTGCGGGTGCTCATTCAGTAGTAGTTTGTAGAGCCTCCTCCATATCTTGGACAAGACCTCCCAATAAATGTCCCAGCTACACCTTATCCTATCCTGACATGCATGCTGTTTCCCTGGGGGGCTCCTTATTTGCCTAATTTTGAGGGCCCAATAACCAACATACCCACCTTCTGTGCTTGCTCGGACTTCTCTGCAAAAAAAATGGTCACTAGCCGAAGAGACAATGCATGCTGTGCCAAGTCACATTTTGCGTTTTAACGCAAGCCAACACTTCATACGTATTGCTAAGGCAGAAGTGGACAGCCAAGTGGATAGGACCCACAGTCGCCTTGTGCCCAGATACATGTCACCACTCAACCTCAAATGAGGATAAATTTTTCAAATTATGCATATTGTAAGATAAAGTGGCACTTGTGTTTCCAGGGGATTACAGTGACATTAGAGGCATTACAGCTTTTGTCACTGCTGCCTCAGCATTGTTGTAGAGTAGGGCAGCAGCCTGAAGTGTGTCAGCCATGGCCAGTGCAGCTTCTAATTAACCTTGTCTTGGCACATGACACACAGTTCTTACAATGTGAAAATCATGAAATATTTACTTACCAGATCAGGCAGCAGCAATTAAGGAAGAATAAGAATACTGCAACAAGAGATAAAAGTACCTGATTGTGGTGCTGCATGTGAAATAAATTGACACTACTAAAACCGTGATGCACACAAAATTAATAAAAACTAGCACTAAAATCTGTACTGAAAAGTTAGTATGCTGTACACCAATAACTGCAAAATATGCAGACTTTTAAATCAATATAAATAGCAAATACATAAACAGATACTGTTCAATTCTACATGAACCATGTAAGGAAACTACTAATCAAATCATGTATACAGGCTGTAAACTAATGCTGTTGCTGAGCTGCTCCCTGCTCTTCAGCTGGAGCTCTACAGGCTGTTTACTTTTTGTAGTGGTTACATCATGTAAGTAAATAAAGCAGTCGGCTCCGATGCTTATGGTGGTATGAAGCTACACTGCAAAGTTAACTCACCCTACACTAAGGATCACAAAAAAAAGGTGTACAACTTTGCTTCTGCCGTTTGCCGATAGGTGGTGAAAACGGTAAGTAGCAGTTGAAAGAAACAGATTGCAAATGTCAGGCA
Source organism: Schistocerca serialis cubense (assembly GCF_023864345.2). Lineage (NCBI taxonomy): Eukaryota > Metazoa > Arthropoda > Insecta > Orthoptera > Acrididae > Schistocerca > Schistocerca serialis. The sequence goes on from NC_064640.1 coordinate 76,208,163, forward strand.
GTTGGCTTGGACCTCGGTCATCATAACCTTGTTCAAACATTAGTCGATTTGTTTCTGCATCCTAAAGTAGTTGTTGATTGAAAATGTCAGTTTACGAACCTAATTCTCATCATTTGCGGGAGGTGTTACTGTTTTGTTTCAATATGAAGAAAACAGCAGCTGAGTCTCATTGAATGCTCTCAAGTACGTATGGTAAGGATGCTATTAGTGAAAGAACGTGTCGTGAGTGGTTTCAATGCTTCAAGAACGGTGATTTTAACGTCGTAGACCGGCATAGTGGTGGAAAAGAGAATGTTTTCGAAGATGCAGAATTGGAGACATTGCTGAGTGAAGACTCACGTCAAACTCAAGAAGAATTGGCATGATCAGTGGGAGTGACACAGCAAGCCATTTCAAAACATGAGCATGCTATTAGCATGATTCAGAAAGAAGGTGTGAGCTGAAACCAAGAGACATTGAACTGTGTTTCTGTGTTTGTGAACAGTTGCTTCAGAGGCAAAAACGAAAGGGATTTGTGCATCGCATTGTGACCAGGGACGAAAGATGGGTTCATTACGATAACCCTAAATGCAAAAAATCATGGGGATATCCCAGCCATGCTTCCACGTCGATAGCAAAACCGTATAGCCACGGCTCCAAGATCATGCTCTGCATTTGGTGGGACCAGCTTAGTGTTATGTACTATGAGGTGTTAAAACCAAGTGGAAACAATCACAGGTGCTCGTTATTGAATGCAATTAATGCGTTTGAGCAGAGCATTAAAAGACAAATGGCCACAATACAGCGAGGGGCACGATAAAGTGATTTTGCAGCACGACAACACTCGGCCCCACATTGCAAAAGAGGTCAAAACGTACTTGGAAACATTAAATTGGGAAGTCCTACCCCACCCACCGTGTTCTCCAGACATTGCTCCCTCTGACTATCACCTGTTTAGATAAATGGCTCATTGCCTGGCTGGCCAACACTTCCGATCTCGTGAAGAAGTCACAAATTGGATCGATTCATGGATCGCTTTAAAAGATGAACAATTTATTTCAACGTGGGATTCGTACACTGCCCGAAAGATGGGAAAAGGTAGTGGCCAGCAATGGAAAATACTGTGAACGATACATATGTAACCAATTTGTTTCACTAAAGCCTCAAATGTTGGGGAAAAAACGGCGGAAGCAAAGTTGTACACCTTGGACATAAACATGACTTATAATTGGAACAGTGGAGGAACTTTCTTGTTTGTGACTTCTTCTCATATTGTGAAATAATGAGGGTAGTATCACCACAAGCAGTCCCTTTCCTTACAAAGTGATGTCTGGCTACTCGACAAGCTTGTGTTGAATGTGGTTTTGTCTCCCACTTCCATCCACTCACCCCACTGATTATATCCACACAGAAACTCATGTGTGAGCCTTGCCCAATAAATCCACCCATTGACACAATCTATTCTAGTCATGTTACTGACAATTCCTATCCCATCAGAGGCAGGGCTACTTGTGAAAGTAGCCACACTATACACCAACTTTGCCACAATCATTCCACTACCTTGTATGTGAGTATAGCTGTAGATTAACTATCAGCTCACTCATGGTCTCATCCTAAATGTGGTTGAGGGCTGAGTGGATTGCCTAGTTGTGGAATATCCTGCTAGATACAATGTGGTTGACTTCAGTGGCTACTTCAAAACTTGTACCATCTGGCTTGTGCTACTGAACACCAATTTTTCTAAGTTTTTTAACAATCACAACTATCCACACCCACAGGCACTGTCTCATCTGTATGAAATCACCTGCTTACCCTGATATTTTTGTACTCCACTTTACCTCAACCATATCTTGTCAGCCTCTTTGTCTGACTTCACATCCACCACGATCCTGATGTATTATTTTCTCAGTATACCTCTTTCTGATACCCAGTCTTGCTACATGCCTTTCTGTGTTCAGACAAACTGCCTCCCTTTGCTTGTACCTATATGCTCCAGATTTCAACTGTTGTCTAGTTGTTCTACCATCTCCCTGCATCACACCTTGCCCGTGTCCCCACCACTAACCTACCCAAGCTAACCAAGATAACCATTATCTGCAGGCAGGCCCAGTGCCAAAGAGAATGAGTATTTGTCTTTAAGCTTAGAAAATTGGATAATGGAAACTTCATATCAGTTGCTACCAACCAAAACATTGGTGTTGCAAAATGGCAAAATAAAAGAAATAAAAAGTGACAGACTGCAGTGGAATGAGCTGATGCTTCAGTTACTCCCTACTTACTGCGCATTGTCATTCGGAAACAAATTTCTCCTGAATGTCTCCCTGTCATATTACGAAAATGTTGAAGCATTCAGATGTGTGTGGATCTCTTTTGCAGTTGCCTTTACACTTGGCTTACAAACTGAAAAAAATCTCACCTCTAAGTAGTTGTCAAAAAAATCTCTTCTTGTCCAGCAAGGCTCCATCTCATCCAGCAGAAACACGGTTGTAAAGTGGGGAAATGATTGTGACATTTCTCCCACCCAACTTACAAGCTTAACACAGCCCACAGACGAAATAGTTACTGAAACCTCTAAACAAAATAATCAGAAACAGGCCTTTTAATAACTGCTTATGTTGAAATGTACCTTCTGCTCATCTCCAGAGACACCCTGCCACTGCTACAAGTCTCAGTTGCATCTTCGCTGGATGTCATGTGCTCTATGTGTGCGAGACACATTATGTTATGTATATTGCTCCAAAGATTAATTAGGAAATGTTTATTAGTGGACCAGAACCAACTTGCTGCACTGCTACACTTACAAAATAGTCTCAGTAAAGATTACCAGCCTTGCTGTGACACTACAAGAAGGATTAAGCTTGTCGTGTTACAGGCCCAGTGATTAATTCACTGTAGCTATCTATCTGCATTTAAAAAGATTGTAAGATTCAACCACTGATTTGGAAATTTTATGCCAATAGTAGTCAATGTACAGCCGCCAGTGGTCCCTAATCTACACCAAGATAAAACAAGATAACAGTCAAAAGGCCAAAGATCATACCTGAATGCCATGCTTAATGTTTCCATGTAAACAATTGCAATTTATTGGTTTCAGGTAGACGTTAGAAAATCAGTGTCTTCTGTTAAGCACTACTCTTGCTGCCCCACAGGGAGTGAGGACGCTCACTAAACTAAAACACTCATCTAGAAAACTGGAAGATAATTAATCAAAATCCCATGCCTTCACGCAGACATGCACTTGAGTCCTTGTAAGCTTTCCACATTTAAAAAAAAAAAAAAAAAAAAAAAAAAAAAGGGCAACAACACTGAAACAAAGGACCCACAAATTGCCACCTACACCAACAAGGACTGTTAGCTGCCTCATCTATTCCATTAGCTACCAGCAACTATGAAAAAAATCTTTAAACATTCCAGAATTTCAGCCAGTCAACTTCAGGAATAGAATGGAGGAACTGTCATTGGTAATTTGCTGCTCCCACTGATGGCACTCCACTGGCAAGTGTTGCATCCTTCCACCAGTTTGTTCCTAATAAGTGCTGCAAAAACATATGCCATCATTGAAATGCCAAGAGGCCTTAAGCCAGCCTTATAAGCCCCATATACATGCATCCATAGACAGCTGAGGGAAAGACCACTCCATCAGCTCCAATCTGGATAAAGCTATATTTCACTGGATGCCAAATACCAGCTTTGGCACTCATAACAGCCAAGAAATCAATACACTAGGTGTTACACTGCTTTACAGTGATGACACGTCTTTTCAAGGAAATAGATGTGACAAAACCAAGATGCAAATTACAAAATGTTTCAAGCAAATGTTCTTTAGCCGTGAGGGGGACATCAATCAGCATGATTGCCTTCATTGTAGCTTTGTTTTTTACAAAGATATGAACAGCGGTATGACTTTTTTTAAATGGCACCCTGCATTTTTATTTGGTAATTCATTTCCTCTCCTAAAGACCTATTCAAAAATGTTTCACAGTGTACCATTCACTGAAACACATTGTTATTAATTACATAACACAACACTTAATTTGAGCCCGGGATCACAAACTTGTTGACTTGGTGGAGTTGTCAGAAAACAAATGAAAACCAAGTAAAAACATAACACAAAATTGACTGACTCTCCTCTACCATTCCCCAGGAGTAGAACATTCAAAGGTGCTCAAAATGGTGACTGTGGACACAGATACACTGGTGCACTCGTTGAATGAAAGAATTATGTACTGCTTCCAGTGTCAACTGCTGAAGAGAATTACAAGCAAGCACAATACGTTCCTGCATGCCCTCTGGAGTTGTTGGAATATCGTGATAGACAACATCTTTAATTCATCCCCAAAGCAAAAAGTCTGAGGATTTAAATCAGGAGACCTAGCAGGCCAAGTAACTGCTCCTCCTCGACCAATCTATCTGGCAGGATACCTTCTGTTCGGAACACGACGTGCACGTAAGGCATTATGTGCTGGACATACATTGTGTTGATATCACATAAGCATTCTGCTTCTTAAGGCACTTCATCCAGAAGAGGAGGAAGAATTCATCTGAGGAAGTTGGCATACGCTGTGCCATTTAGACTGCCATTGATGTAGTAAGGGCCAATAATTGTAGTACCAAGCATCCCACACCAGACATTAACTCTCCATTGACACTGATGTTCCACTTGTCTAAGCCATTGTGGGTTGTCGCTGGATCAATAATGCATGTTCCTTGTATTTACCTGTCCCTTGTTTGAGAAGGAATATTCATCGATAAATAGAACATTGGAGAAGTTCGGGTTGAAAGGATTTGCTGCTGTGCCCACTGACACAACTGTACACAATTCTGGAAATCATTCCCATGCAATTCTTGATGTAGATGTACATGGTGAGGATGGAACCGGTGACGTGGGGGGGGGGGGGGGGGGGGGAGAAACAATGTACACTGGTTTTAGGAATGCCAATCTCATGTTCAAGCTGTGATGTGCTCACATGTGGATTCATAGCAACAGAAGCGAGAACAGTAACTTCGGGAGCTTCATCTGTGCGAGTACTGCGACGATTGCGTTGTCGTGGGTTGAAACTTTCCCTTTCCTGAAGCGTCACAACAAGATGAGAAAACACCTGTCAGGAAGGTGGGTTCTTGTCAGGATATCG